>NW_025730890.1:0-1029 GCF_021292245.1 Micropterus dolomieu
AAAACATATTTCCGCTCTCGGTTACTGTATCAAAAAACAAGAGAACCGGTTTATACCAGTAAATATATGAAAATACAAGCCAGGAGTTATAGAGCAGCTGTAACATTATCAGAATCATCAGAATCAGAACACTTTATTGATCCCAGAGGGGAAATTCTTTGTTTCAGATACTCGCATGGCTCAAAGAAATAGATATAATATTAATCATGAAAGCACAATATCAGGATAACATTAGAAGAAACACCAAACAAACTGGGAACCAAGGGAAAATTGTTAGCAACCGTAGTTGAATACATTTTTAATATTGTGCATTTATTCACGTACACAGCAAGAGTCCCGTTTAAAGAGCGCATTGTTGGTGCAGCACAGTTACTTAGATAGTTTAACCTCAGTCATTTCTGTGTGTGCAGAGTTGTTACTGTCAGCACTGATTTTTAATTTGGTTTCCACTCTAAAGGCTGTTGTCTGAGTGAAATGTTTCCCTTCTCTACCAGCAGGTGGCAGCACGAGTGTATTTAAAGGTTTGACTGGTTTGTGTGTTCAACTGTTTTTAAACCTGGTTATTGATCCAGATCTATTTAATGCTGTTAATTTCATTTGTTGTTTGGTGTTTGTGGTTTATTTGCAACCTGGTTATTTAAAGTATACTTTGTTTTTATATATCTTTTCACAACCATAAAAATAAGTATATGATTCCCAGCAATCTTTTTCTTCTTTAAACATGTTTCCATGTTATTGTTGTTTGAAGAAGTGTGTCTATATTAAGAGTTTTTTTCACCACTTCACAACCCTTTGCTACACACAGTGTCACACAGGACACATGCCAGTAAAAGACATTTCAACCAGTCACTGATGGAAACAACTAAAAACTGTACAGTAGGCCAATAGTTACAAGGATCAGTTTTTGTTCTCATGACTTTCCCTTCACGTCATTCAGTGAGGCTGCCGCATCTTTTCCAGGTTTCTCCAGGTAGGCTCCAGGTGATTGTCTCCAATACTTTACAGGTTTGTTGTGCTGTGAGATGAAAC
>NW_025730891.1:0-829 GCF_021292245.1 Micropterus dolomieu
TGTCCGCCCGTCTGTCCACCCGTCTGTCCACCTGACTGTCCACCCGTCTGTCCACCTGACTGTCCACCTGTCTCATCACCTGTCTGTCTGACCACCTCTCTTACCACCTGTCTCATCGCCTGTCTGTCCACCCGTCTGTCCACCTGTCTCATCACCCGTCTGTCCACCCGTCTGTCCACCTGTCTCATCACCCGTCTGTCCACCTGTCTGTCCACCTGTCTGTCCACCGGTCTCATCACCCGTCTGTCCACCTGTCTGTCTGTCCACCTGTCTGTCTGACCACCCGTCTGTCCACCCGTCTGTCCACCTGTGTCATCACCTGTCTGTCCACCTGTCTGTCCACCTGTGTCATCACCTGTCTGTCCACCTGTATGTCCACCTGTCTCATCACCTGTCTGTCTGTCCACCCGTCTGTCCACCTGTGTCATCACCCGTCTGTCCACCTGTGTCATCACCCGTCTGTCCACCTCTGTCCACCTGTGTCATCACCTGTCTGTCCACCTGTGTCATCACCTGTCTGTCCACCTGTCTGTCCACCCGTCTCATCACCTGTCTGTCCACCCGTCTCATCACCTGTCTGTCCACCTGTCTGTCCACCCGTCTCATCACCTGTCTGTCCACCCGTCTGTCCACCTGTCTCATCACCCACCTGTCTCATCACCCACCTGTGTCATCACCCACCTGTCTCATCACCCGTCTGTCCACCTGTCTGTCCACCCGTCTCATCACCTGTCTGTCCACCCGTCTCATCACCTGTCTGTCCACCCGTCTCATCACCTGTCTGTCCACCCGTCTGTCCACCCGTCTCATCACCCACCTGTCTCATCAC
>NW_025730892.1:0-2351 GCF_021292245.1 Micropterus dolomieu
GTAATATTTCCTTCCACTTTTATCCACATCCCAGCCGTCCTGCCATTTCTTCATGGTTTCTTTTCTGATTATCGCCTCAGCTTCTCCTTTTCCAAGGGCTGTATTTATGACATCGTTCGTCCCGGTTGATTCTTTAGCTGTTTTGTCTGCTCTCTCATTCCCTTTTATACCTACGTGGGCAGGTACCCAGCAGAATCTCACATCTATCCGTAGTGTCTGGAATCTAAATAAACTCTGTTGGATTTCTAGCATTAGATCTTCTCTATCAGATTTCATATTTTGAATACTATAAAGGGCTGCTAGAGAATCAACACAACACACCCCTCTGTCTGGTTTTACTTCCTCAACCCACCGCAGTCCTACAATAATCACCATCATCTCTGCCGTGTACACTGAAGCCTGATCAGGTCATCTGTTCCCAACGCTTACATTCATTGTTGCTATATATATATATTCCTATTCCTCCCTCGTCCTCTTCATCTTTAGATCCGTCTGTATACATATCTAAGTAATTGTAATATTTGCTCCTTAATATGTAGCTACCAGATAAGAAACCTTTGATCCAGTTCTACATTTTACCTCCAATACCCATTTTATCTCGCTGTATTAAAAGACCTCCTGCGCCTTCTCTATATCAAAGAAAACAGCTAGCACCCCCTCTTTATTAGCTTGAGCTTTCCTAACATCAGTTTCCAAACATATTAAAGGGTCCAGAGTACTACGCTCCCTTCTAAATCCACTCTGAAGTGCTGAAAGAAGCTCATTTCTTTCTAAGTAGTATGTTATTCTTTCTGGAATCATTTTCTCCATGGTTTTACACACATGTGAAGTTAAAGCTATCGGTCTGTAATGATCAGGATCTGTAGGATCTTTCCCAGGTTTCTTAATCTGAATAATAATTGCTTCTTTCCACCCTACTGGAAGCTTCCCCTCCTCCCAAACCTTGTTCAATAACTCCAGTACTTTACCCAATGCAGAAGCATTTAAATGTTCTATCATAGTAAAGCTCATATTGTCTTTAGCAGGTGTCGTTCTTTTACTCTTACTCAGAGCCCTCCTCAGCTCAGGCACGGTAAAGGCCTCATCTAGAGGACTCTGATTAGAGTTTCTGTTCTCGAGTACCTCCGGGTATCTAGCTAATGTTTGCCGTCTTCTGATTTTACCTTCTTCTGTCAAATTATCTGAACTATGAATATTTCTTGAATACAGATAACGTCAGGCTTTACATTTAACTGTTGCACATTTCTCTTAAATTCTTGTGCGTTTGCAATCAGGCTTCTGGCGTTCCACTGAAGGATAAGGAAACCCTTTATGAACTTAGTCACTAAACTGAGATGTTCCGTCATTCGGTGCTGACATTTCATGTAACATGTCTGCAGTCATCTCCGTGATCCCCAAATAATCTTTTGCTGCCTCAACAATAGTCCTCAGCCTGGACCTTTTCTTTGTCTGCTGCAGCGCTACGTTCACTACCAAACCTATGAAAGCTACAAATGGAAACTTCTCCACTATCAGAGCATCGTCTTTAACTGCACACTTATGTGAACACTTTATGGCACTCGTGTTCTGCGTCTGTGGTAGTTTAGGGAAGTCCTTTGCTGAGAATCTGCTGTCACTATCAATGAGACTTGTTTTGCTGCTTCAGCGTATGATACTTTATTTTGTATCTCTGAATATCTTTTGCTCTTTTTTGAACTCCTCATCCCTGGTAAGCAGCACTATGTTCCCCCCACAGTTACAACATTTAGTTTTAGTGACTACTGCGCAGCGGCCATATTCATGTTCTCCAGCACACCCTTAGATTTACACTGATCTGCCACATGTCCGATTCTCTGACATTTAAAGCAACGTAACGGCTGAGGTACAAACTCCCTCACATTAAAGCTCATGCAGCCAATCATTACTTTCTGAGGCACGTCTCCCTCAAACTGCAGTAGGACAGACTATCAACTAATTTCCCCTGATATCTAGTAGGAAGACGCTTCACTGCCGTGACTCTGTCTCCTTTCATTTCTTTCTTCATTTCTTCAATAGCAATATCTAATGGAACTCCACTGATCGCTCCTCTAACCTTACGATTAGCCCCAGGAACGGGACTTTTAATTTGAACTTCATTCAAGGTCTTCATCTTCAGTATCTGTTGAACTCTACTGACTGCTTCAATCAACATCTTCCCTTTACTCAGAAATCTTGCTTGTCTAATGTGTCCGATCTCTTTGGAAGTTTCACTGGATGTAGTTTACTACCAGAAACTTCTCTGAACTCCATCTCCACTTTCCTCTCTCCCGTCCCGTTTGTTTTCCTCTCTTTTTTCAGTTGGTTCTGTTGTTCCGACTCACTGTGACTGGACA
>NW_025730893.1:0-1711 GCF_021292245.1 Micropterus dolomieu
CACGCCTTATTTCATAGCTTCATGCTAACAGTAGCTTAAACTACATGCCTTATTTTATAGCTGCATGCTAAAGTTAGCTTAAACTACACGCCTTATTTCATAGCTTCATGCTAACAGTAGCTTAAACTACATGCCTTATTTTATGGCTACATGCTAAAGTTAGCTTAAACTACGTGCCTTATTTTAAACTACGTGCCTTATTTTATAGCTGCATGCTAAAGTTAGCTTAAACTACATGCCTTATTTTATGGCTGCATGCTAACGTTACAATTAAACTACATGCCTTATTTTATAGCTGCATGCTAAAGTTAGCTTAAACGACATGCCTTATTTTATAGCTGCATGCTAACGTTAGCTTAAATGGCATGCCTTATTTTATATCTTGATGCTAATGTTAGCTTAAAGTACATGCCTTATTTTAAACTACATGCCTTATTTTATAGCTGCATGCTAAAGTTAGCTTAAACAACTCGCCTTATTTTATAGCTACATGCTAAAGTTAGCTTAAACTACATGCCTTCTTTTAGAGCTGCATGCTAAAGTTAGCTTAAACTACATCCCTTATTTTAAACTGCATGCCTTATTTTAGAGCTGCATGCTAAAGTTAGCTTAAAATCCATGCCTTATTTTATAGCTGCATGCTAAAGTTAGCTTAAACTACATCCCTTATTTTAAACTGCATGCCTTTTTTTATAGCTGCATGCTAAAGTTAGCTTAAACTACATGCCTTATTTTAGAGCTGCATGCTAAAGTTAGCTTAAAATCCATGCCTTATTTTAGAGCTGCATGCTAATGTTAGCTTAAACTACATGCCTTAAACGACATGCCTTATTTTATAGCTGCATGCTAAAGTTAGCTTAAACAACTCGCCTTATTTTATGGCTACATGCTAAAGTTAGCTTAAACTATGTGCCTTATTTTAAACTACGTGCCTTATTTTATAGCTGCATGCTAAAGTTAGCTTAAACTACATGCCTTATTTTATAGCTGCATGCTAAAGTTAGCTTAAACGACATGCCTTATTTTATAGCTGCATGCTAACGTTAGCTTAAATGGCATGCCTTATTTTATATCTTGATGCTAATGTTAGCTTAAAGTACATGCCTTATTTTAAACTACATGCCTTATTTTATAGCTGCATGCTAAAGTTAGCTTAAACAACTCGCCTTATTTTATAGCTACATGCTAAAGTTAGCTTAAACTACATGCCTTCTTTTAAACTACATGCCTTATTTTATAGCTGCATGCTAATGTTAGCTTAAACTACATGCCGTATTTTAAACTACATACCCTATTTTAAACTACATGCCTTATTTTAGAGCTGTGCGCTAAAGTTAGCTTAAACTACATGCCTCATTTTAAACTACATGCCTTATTTTATATCTGCATGCTAATGTTAGCTTAAAGTACATGCCTTATTTTAAACTACATGCCTTATTTTATAGCTGCATGCTAATGTTAGCTTAAACTACATGCCTCATTTTAAACTACATACCTTATTTTAAACTACATGCCTTATTTTATATCTGCATGCTAATGTTAGCTTAAACTACATGCCTTATTTTAAACTACATGCCTTATTTTAATCTACATGCCTTATTTCATAGCTGCATGCTAATGTTAGCTTAAACTACATGCCTTATTTTAATCTACATGCCTTATTTTAAACTACATACCTTATTTCATAGCTGCATGCTAATGTTAGCTTAAA
>NW_025730894.1:0-1021 GCF_021292245.1 Micropterus dolomieu
CCAGTCTGTCTCTCACCAGCCTGTCTCTCACCTGCCTGTCTCTCACCAGCCTGTCTGTCTCTCACCAGCCTGTCTCTCACCTGCCTGTCTCTCACCAGTCTGTCTCTCACCAGCCTGTCTGTCTCTCACCAGCCTGTCTCTCACCTGCCTGTCTCTCACCAGCCTGTCTGTCTCTCACCAGCCTGTCTGTCTCTCACCAGCCTGTCTCTCACCAGCCTGTCTGTCTCTCACCAGCCTGTCTCTCACCAGCCTGTCTCTCACCAGTCTGTCTCTCACCAGCCTGTCTGTCTCTCACCAGTCTGTCTCTCACCAGCCTGTCTCTCACCAGCCTGTCTGTCTCTCACCAGCCTGTCTGTCTCTCACCTGCCCGTCTCTCACCAGCCCGTCTCTCACCAGCCTGTCTCTCACCAGCCTGTCTGTCTCTCACCAGCCTGTCTGTCTCTCACCAGCCTGTCTCTCACCAGTCTGTCTCTCACCTGCCTGTCTCTCACCAGCCTGTCTCTCTCTCACCAGCCCGTCTCTCACCTGCCCGTCTCTCACCAGCCCGTCTCTCACCTGTCTGTCTCTCACCTGTCTGTCTCTCACCAGCCCGTCTCTCACCTGTCTGTCTCTCACCTGCCCGTCTCTCACCTGTCTGTCTCTCACCAGCCTGTCTCTCACCTGCCCGTCTCTCACCTGCCCGTCTCTCACCAGCCTGTCTGTCTCTCACCAGCCTGTCTGTCTCTCACCAGACTGTCTCTCACCAGTCTGTCTCTCACCAGCCTGTCTCTCACCAGCCTGTCTGTCTCTCACCAGCCCGTCTCTCACCAGCCTGTCTCTCACCAGCCTGTCTGTCTCTCACCAGCCCTCTCCCACCTGTCTGTCTCTCGCCTGTCTGTCTCTCACCAGCCTGTCTCTCACCAGCCTGTCTCTCACCAGCCTGTCTGTCTCTCACCTGCCTGTCTCTCACCAGCCTGTCTGTCTCTCACCAGCCTGTCTCTCACCTGCCTGTCTCTCACCAGTCTGTCTCTCACCTGTCTGT
>NW_025730895.1:0-958 GCF_021292245.1 Micropterus dolomieu
AGGAGGCATGAAAGTCTTTGTTAAGACAAAACGGTACCTCCTGAAAATTCGGGTCAGCACTTTAAGAGGCACTCTTAGATCTCATCAGCTGGTTTGCTATGGCCTAGACAGCATTGCAGACATTCAGAGACATGTATCAGCTAAAAAACTACAAGAGTTCTTCCCAGACATTCCACTCAGCGACCTGGCAAGACCGAGGGAGATCCATCTCCTTGTGAGTCACAAGGAAGGCCAGCTGGCCCCGCAGAAAATCCGCACGGTAGGGGACCTTGTGCTGTGGGACGGACCGATGGGAAAGACAGTTGCTGGCACCCATCCTGAGTTGTTTGAGGCGGTAACTGTATCAGCTCACACATCGAGAACGCATTTCGCAAGGTCTATGAGAACTGCTGCTGTGAAGTATGAAGAACACACCTGCGTGGTCCCCATTCATCGTCAACAAAGCCAGCAACCTCAGGGATTCAGTTGTTTAACTACAACTTCCAGCTTCCTCGAGTGGTGGAAATGGGAAAGTATCGGTGCTGGCTGCATTCCAAAATGTGGAGGTTGTCGCTGTGGAAACTGCCACCCAGGCGGCAAAGAAATGACCCTCGCTGAAGAAAGGGAGTTGGAGGTGGTAAAGAATGGGCTCACATATGTAGTTGCTGATGAGCACAGTGAGAGGCCTCACTGGCACGCCAAGTACCCCTGGATAGAAGATCCAGCCACATTACCAAGCAACAGGAGTGCAGTTGAGGCAACTTTCTTCAGGACTGAGAGACAGCTGACCAGGGAGTCGGAGTGGAAAGCTGCCTATGCTGCTCAAGTTCACGAGATGGTCGAGCGCCGAGCTGCAATGAAGTTGTCTAAAGACGTCCTTCAGACATGGACTGGCCCAGTCTGGTACATTAGCCACCTCATCGCACCCAACCCACACTCAGTCACAACTCCGGTGAGACTGGTTTGGAACAGTAGTCAG
>NW_025730896.1:0-1801 GCF_021292245.1 Micropterus dolomieu
CTGTTGTTGTGGCTTCAGTTGTTGTCGGGGCAGGTGTCGTGGTTGCCTGAGTTGGAGCAGGTATTTTTGTTGCCTCAGTTGTTGGAGCAGTTGTACTTAATTCAGTTGTTGTCATGGCAGGTGTCATCGTTGTTTCAATTGTTGCAGCTGGTGTCGTTGTTGCTTCAGTTGTTGTTGAGGCAGGGGTCGTTGTTGACTCAGTTGCTGGAGCAGGTGTCGTTTCTTCAGTTGTTGGAGCAATTGTCGTTGATTCAGTTGTTGTCGGGGCAGGTGTCGTTGCCTCAGTTGTTGGATTTGCTGTCGTTGTTGCTTCAGTTGTTGTCGGAGCAGGTGTCGTGGTTGCCTCAGTAGGAGCAGGTGTTTTTGTTGCCTCAGTTGTTGGAGCAGTTGTAGTTGTTCCCTCAGTTGTTGTCGGGGTAAGTGTAGTTGTTGTCTCAGTTGTTGGAGCAGGTGTGGTTTCTTCTGTTGTTGGAGCAGTTGTACTTGATTCAGTTGTTGTCATGGCAGTTGTCATCGTTGTTTCAATTGTTGGAGCTGGTGTCGTTGTTACTTCAGTTGTTGTTTGGGCAGGGGTCGTTGTCGACTGAGTTGCTGGAGCAGGTGTCGTTGTTTCATCATTGGTTGTCGGGGCAGGGGTCGTTTTTGACTCAGCTGTTGGAGCAGGTGTTGTTTCTTCAGTTGATGGAGCAATTGTTGTTGATTCAGTTGTTGTTGGGGATGGTGTCGTTGCTTCAGTTGTTGGAACAGGTGTCACTGCCTCAGTTGTTGTCGGGGCAGGTGTTGTTGTTGCTTCAGTTGTTGTCGAGGCAGGTGTCGTTGTCTTCTCAGTTGTTGGAGCAAGTGTGGTCCTTTCTTCAGGTTTTAGAGCAGGTGTTGTTGCTTCAGTTGTTGGAGGTGGTGTCGTCGTTGCTTCAGTTGTTGTCGGGGCAGGTGTCGTGGTTGCCTCAGTTGGAGCAGGTGTTTTTGTTGCCTCAGTTGTTGGAGCAGTTGTAGTTGTTCCCTCAGTTGTTGTCGGGGCAGGTGTAGTTGTTGTCTCAGTTGTTGGAGCTGGTGTCGTTGATTCAGTTGCTGTCGGGGCAGGTTTCATTGCCTCAGTATTTGGAGCAGGTGTCATCTTTGCTTCAGTTGTTGGAGCAGGTGTCGTTTCTTCAGTTGTCGGAGCACTTGTAGTTGATTCAGTTGTTGTCGGGGCAGGTGTCGTGGTTGCCTCAGTTGCTGGAGAAGATGTCGTTGTTGCTTCATTTGTTGTTGGCGAAGGTGTCGTTGTTGCCTCAGTTGTTGGAGCTGGTGTTGTTGTTGCTTCAGTTGTTGGAAAATGTGTCGTCGTTGCCTCAGTTGTTGGAGAAGATTTCGTTGTTGCTTCAGTTGTTGGAGCAGGTGTCGCTGCCTCAGTTGTTGTCATGGCAGGTGTCGTTGTGGCCTGGGTTGTTGTTGGCGAAGGTTTCGTTGTTGCCTCAGTTGTTGGAGCTGCTGTTGTTGTGGCTTCAGTTGTTGTCGGGGCAGGTGTCGTGGTTGCCTGAGTTGGAGCAGGTATTTTTGTTGCCTCAGTTGTTGGAGCAGTTGAAGTTGTTTCCTCAGTTGTTGTCGGGGAAGGTGTAGTTGTTGACTCAGTTGTTGGAGCAGGTGTCGTTGATTCAGTTGTTGTCGGGGCAGGTTTCATTGCTTCAGTTGTTGGAGCAGGTGTCATCGTTTCTTCAGTTGTTGGAGTACTTGTAGTTGTTACTTCAGTTGTTGTTGGGGCCGGGGCCGGGGTCGTTGTTGCTTCAGTTGCTGGAGAAGATGTCGTTGTTGCGTCATTTGT
>NW_025730897.1:0-800 GCF_021292245.1 Micropterus dolomieu
AATAGATTACACTTTACAGTTATACCTAATAAAGGTTGTCATTAACATTTAAATGCATCATTTCACTGACTCAGGATAAGCGGTTGACGAGGGATGGATGGATGGATTTCACTGACTGAAATAATTAAACTCAGCTGGCTTTCATTTCAGTCTCCAAAAGAAAAGCTTCATGTAAACGGCTATGTTCAAATGTATTTCACAGAGCATTGCCGGACTTTTATGTTTTAAAGTTCTTCCATGATGATGGATCAGAAATCACACCTTTCAGCGTCTTTAACTAGAAGAAAAATATAAAATAAAGACACAGAAATTTCTCGGGGGTGGCAAAAGAGTTTATTGCAAATATTTCAGTACAAGAACACAAACACCCATATAGTCTACTACTGCACCACAAGTCAAATAAGTAGACTATTCAAAAGTCTTTATCATTTAAAACATTAATGTCCTTTCTTGTAATCTTATTCTCTAGAGCCAAAAGAAAAACCTGGGTGTTTTTTTAGTAGTGAAGTAGAAATTCCCTTGTAGGCGTTGGCCTTATGTTTGGGCAAAAAGTTGAAATACTTTGGTACAGGTCCAAGTGAGAGTTTGTAATAAGTAAATATATATCACTTTAACAATACATTTTAGTGTTGCTCGATTTTGAATGATACGTCTTGCAGATTAAGACAGTTTTCTGCTCACCTAAACCTGACCCAGTCCCCAACGTTTTAACTGGCCATCAGTGACTCCAGGTAGTTTCTGCCCATGTAGTACGGAGGTCTTTCATTGATCTTCTGAGGCCCTCCCTCTAACAGACCCAC
>NW_025730898.1:0-883 GCF_021292245.1 Micropterus dolomieu
ATCAGCTGGTTTGCTATGGCCTAGACAGCATTGCAGACATTCAGAGACATGTATCAGCTAAAAAACTACAAGAGTTCTTCCCAGACATTCCACTCAGCGACCTGGCAAGACCGAGGGAGATCCATCTCCTTGTGAGTCACAAGGAAGGCCAGCTGGCCCCGCAGAAAATCCGCACGGTAGGGGACCTTGTGCTGTGGGACGGACCGATGGGAAAGACAGTTGCTGGCACCCATCCTGAGTTGTTTGAGGCGGTAACTGTATCAGCTCACACATCGAGAACGCATTTCGCAAGGTCTATGAGAACTGCTGCTGTGAAGTATGAAGAACACACCTGCGTGGTCCCCATTCATCGTCAACAAAGCCAGCAACCTCAGGGATTCAGTTGTTTAACTGCAACATCCAGCTTCCTCGAGTGGTGGAAATGGGAAAGTATCGGTGCTGGCTGCATTCCAAAATGTGGAGGTTGTCGCTGTGGAAACTGCCACCCAGGCGGCAAAGAAATGACCCTCGCTGAAGAAAGGGAGTTGGAGGTGGTAAAGAATGGGCTCACATATGTAGTTGCTGATGAGCACAGTGAGAGGCCTCACTGGCACGCCAAGTACCCCTGGATAGAAGATCCAGCCACATTACCAAGCAACAGGAGTGCAGTTGAGGCAACTTTCTTCAGGACTGAGAGACAGCTGACCAGGGAGTCGGAGTGGAAAGCTGCCTATGCTGCTCAAGTTCACGAGATGGTCGAGCGCCGAGCTGCAATGAAGTTGTCTAAAGACGTCCTTCAGACATGGACTGGCCCAGTCTGGTACATTAGCCACCTCATCGCACCCAACCCACACTCAGTCACAACTCCGGTGAGACTGGTTTGGAACAGTAGTCAGAAGTGCAG
>NW_025730899.1:0-1225 GCF_021292245.1 Micropterus dolomieu
TCTGGAAGGCTCAGTGCCGGGCTCTGTAGTCCGGACTGCCAGCCAGTGGGAGAGACTTAAGTTGCCACATTTGGAGTCATACACTGTCCGGACTGCAGAAGAGACAGAGGATGGAGAAGACATGGAACTGAATAACACCAGCTGCACCTCCTGTAAAGACTGTGCAATTTGTGTTTATCATATCCTCTCTGATGCCTATCATGTCATTGGACTGGCCTACAAGTTCTTGCTTACACTCTCTTTCAGTCAAGTGGCCTGTGAGAGGACCTTTTCTACACTCAAGTTTGTAAAGAACAGACTGAGGAGCACCCTGACACAGGAGCGTCTTGAGGCATTTGTGCTAAAGTGCACAGAGAAAGAGATCCTAATGACTTTAGACAACGATGGAGTCATAGACAGAGGTGCAGAGTCCAGTGAACTCCTCCAAAGATGGCTGGTGATGTGAGGTAGGACAGTTTTAGGTTTTTAGGAATTTTAGGCCTGTATACCTTGGAGGTTGGTTGTTTCTGTTGACTGTACACATGACATGCTAGCAGTTAGCAGTATACTGTGACTTATGTGTTCCAGATTAGGTTTTGCTGACCTGGTCATGTTCAGTGCAGTGGTGACTTGCTTATACAACCTGAGGAGGCAGGTGCCATAATTCAGTCGGCACCGTCTTTAAAAAAACCCTATGAATTCATCTTCAACACAAGTTTCATTATCCATAAAACAGCTTTTCACTCCTGAGCCTCCACCTCAGCACTGGTTGGTGACAGTCCTTCAAGTCACACATTAACCACCAGGTATATGGTGGGATCACGGTTCTGTTTTCTGCTCACAAACATGATACGTGCTGATCCATCTTGGATCAAGTTTAGCCAGGTACTTTTTGGAACTTTGGACAGCGGATGAGCTTTAACCAGACTCTGTCTCTCGCTGTGAATGAGACACACAGCTGTTCCTGTTGTAAATATGAACTGTTTTCTTCTTGCCTGCTGCTGAGTTAACTCTACAAGTGATGCACATATTTTAGAGCATGTGGACCTGGCAAGAGTACTCAAGCACTCATAGGGCATAGGCCCCTTCAAAGACCCTCTAAGCACCCGCTCAGCTTGGTCACAGCTAGTGACCTGACCTAACCCTGACCTGTAATTTTCTAATGTTATTGTTCTGGGGCCTAAGCACCTCCGTGACGCATTATCTAAAGATATAGTCTCCCTTGATGGCATCGCCCTGGCCTCCA
>NW_025730900.1:0-850 GCF_021292245.1 Micropterus dolomieu
AGGAGTTTGTTGCTACAGTCTAGAATTACTTTACACTGCAGACTGAATTGTGTCTGTTATCTAACTGTACTGTCTGCAGTGTGAGTGTTTGGAGGTGTGGCAGCAGCAGAGTGAAATACAATACTAATGCAATCAGACTTTAGGAAACATCGTCTGAAGGTGTGTGAGTTCTCACAGATAGGATTCCTCAACTTTAGTTCTTTTAGTGATTTCCAGTGGATGTCCAGCCTTGAATGGTGGGGGGGGGGGGGTACAGCTGAAAAGATACAGCTGAAAAATAAACTACAGCGCTAAATTACCTCAAACATATCTTACATATAACACAACCAAAACTATTTAATTTGCAGCCAAGGAAGCTAAACCAAGACCATAGTTCACAGTGATTTAGCGAAGTTAGAGATTTTGTGTAGCTTTTTCATTTGATGAAAATAAATGTCACATGACTCTGGCTGTGTTTTTTGCCTTGTCTCCAGGTATGGTGTCTGATAAGAGGGTCTTCCCCACCAAGGAAAACACCTGGGTGAGTCTGGCACGCAAACCCATGATTGCTGACAACAAAGAGCTGGAAAAGGTCTTTAAACCCCACAAGCAGATCTGTCTGCTCAACCTGCCGCCAGCAGAGAAGAAGAATGCTCCCAGGAGCAAGACTGGGAACTCTGGTATGCTGCTGCTTCATTTTTTTCTACATTTAGTTGTCAGTGTTAGATTAGTACATTACTTTTGACCGTACTCAATAGGAACTGTGCCCCAAACTCCACAAATATATCCGACTATTGTTGTATAATGCCCTGCCAGGTCAGACAGTGCCGAGAGAACGAGCTAACACCGCACCTACCTTCAAAGAGGAGGA
>NW_025730901.1:0-3282 GCF_021292245.1 Micropterus dolomieu
ATACTTTTAGTTAAGTAAAATTTTAAATATATGAAATTTTACTTCTAACAGTATGTAAAGCCTGGTGTTTCTACTGTCACTGATAAATGTGTTTCTTGCTTTATTTTAAACACTGTAGCCTGTAACACAGGCCTCTGTGTCAGAGCTGAGAAGTGGAGAATATTGTGGTGACTTTGCAGCCTCTTGGCTCAGGCTTAATTAATGGGCCATCAGCGGAGGGACACGCCCCCTGCACCTGGAACTTTCCCCCCTCCCCCAACCTTTCAGCAGCGCAGCAGAGAGGAGCAGAAGAAAACAGAGCGTGGCCGGAGTTTGGAGAGATTTGTTAGCAGGAGTTTGGAGAGATTTGTTAGAAAAATTTAAAGACGAAGACTTCATCTTAACCGACGCAAGAGGCAATTTCAGAGCAGGTAAGATTTATAGATATTTCTGCTTCTTGTCAAATGATGTTAATGTGCAATATTATTTTGAATGGAAGAAAACACCAAGCTCTAACGTTAATTGAGTGGCTCCAGAACCGCTCCAGTCAGATCTCCAGTACACAATTGATAGGTACATGGTTTAACATGATGGCAGAAGTGCATATTTAATGGATTTAGTGCAGATGCAACAGAATAGTGCTGTTAAATTGTAAATATTTTGTTCTGTGTAAATAACAATACACTTATAGGCTACTGTGCATGAGGCCATATTTGCTTTGCGACAAATCCCAGTCTGTTTTTTCTGCTGCCACAGCTGCTTTTAACTCCCCTGTTACTGTCAGTAACAATTCCACCTCGTGTTAGATCCATGCAGAACTATCTCTGGTGTGGTTTTTAGTCTGTAGTAGTACCTTCTTCTTTTAACAAATCTTCTACTTCTGCGAAGTAGACAATGTGCTTCCTGTTTATACCGGCACGCGCATGCTCAGTGTAGGCTATGTGGACGGCCACTTCACGTATTCAGAGACAGAGATCCATTCTGTTATGCAGATAAAATGCTGCTGGGGACAGAGATCGTTTTTGGTTTAAATCTCCTTTTAAACAGAAACGTAGTAGTGCGGATGTGGCCCAAGACAGGTGAGCCAACATTACACCTGAGAGAGGACACTGAAGTAGATGTAACACAGTCTCTTTTTATTATTATTTTGATCCCAAAGCAGCTCTGTTCTCATGGCTTATTGTGTGAAAATTAAATATTTATCAGCTACTACTTGATTGATTTAGTACCCTTTCCTATTGCCTGTCTCACTCCCACCTCTGTGACTGTCTGTTTAGTTAGTGGAGGGAAAGCTTCTGACAGGGAGAGCTGAATAACAGTTGCCACCATAAAAAGAAGAAAACGTGATGTTTCCTGACAACAGTTTGTTTATAAAATTAGGTAAAATCTGCCCGCAGCCTGCAACGGATTTTCAAAAAGTAACACTTACTTTATAAAGTACACCTGTAAAGTCTTATACAATCCATTACAACAGTGCTGCCACAAAGTCTACTTTAATGATGCCTTTAATCAGTTTTCTTTTTTGACACAGTCATATAGGTGTTAAGTGAATTAAATTTTTCTGAGGTCATAGTTGGTGAAAATGTTGTACTGGACTACATCATATTCAGATGTGTTTAATATTCCGCCCTACTCATATATATAAACAGGGAGAGCAAAATCACCTTTCAGTGTAACAACATCTTGAACTGTAGGCTTAGTAATAAACAGAACTGAATTTACACATTCCTGACAAAATGGCCAGAAACTGAACCTGTTGTACAGAATTGCAGTAGATTGTACAGGTGTCCTGAATAGTCGCTACTGAGTATAAAGCAGTATCTGGAAACAAAGCACAAATGGCACATTGTCTCACTGGAGACTTGAGACGTAACCTCGTATTTATGACAGGGTGTCCAATTCACTTAAAAACATGTGTTTATTCTCTCTCTCTCACTGTGTAGAGAGATGTATTATATGATATGAAATGCAGCAGTACTGTATCACTTAATATTACTACTGCACACTGTTATTTTTATATTTTGTTCAGAGTATAACATGACATCATTTTCATTATTCTCATTGGTGTTAGGTCCAGGAAGAGATCGCTATGAGTCAAACACAGGTATGTGCCTTTACAAACTCTTTACTCCATCCTGACACTGACTTCTTTCTTCACTGTAAAAGTAGTAGTAGTTGTGATTCAGCGTTAAAGCTGACATTTTTAAATGAAACAATATCAGCTGCAGACCAATAATATAAACAGGAATTTAGGGCTCGGGCAATTCGTCAACATAGTCGATCCAGTGTTGGCAGGATTCCCCCGGACAAGCTCCAGCTACAAGACCGTGCCTTCGACCATCTAAAGTTTGGAAGTATTTTAGACAGACAGTCTCTGTGATCTGAGAAAAGCTTCACTGCAGCACAACTGTCCACGAATACGTGAAGCAGCATGAACACGTGAGCGAAAGTATCCTGGAGCACTGACGGCAGCACCGCAAATCCTATTTACTTTCTGTCGCCACACGAGCATGGCACATCATCAGCACAAGGACACGTAGTATTTCTTAATCGCTTTCATGTTAAAAGTAATTTTTGCCCCGCTGCTGTCATTGTAGCATAACGTTACACCTCAAGACATCGAACGTTCGGCCGTTTCATATTTTCTGTTTTAATTAACGGCCACATATGAGCGAGAAAACAGCTGAAACTAACATTACAGGCGATCTGTGACTGTCTTTACAGTCTGTGAATCCTTTCAATTGTTTTCTTTGCCCCACACTGATGCAGAAATACATTTGATTATCATACTGCAGTACTCAATATTGAAATTAATCCATGTCAAAAACATTTAAAGTTTTAAGTAAAGTAGCCTAATAATTAATGTCTGTTATTGTTGTTATCACAACACATCAATGACGTGGAAATTTGATTCATCTTAAGATTTGCTGCTATTCTTATTTTATATATATATATACAAACATTATTCTAATGTGCTTCATCAGGATGATTAAAATATAGATTTATTTATTAGGAATGTTTTTGATATTTATTTTGGATAAATTGGTATGTTAATCGAGTAATAGGCAACTTTTTTCCTTTTAGAATACACAAAATTAGTCGTTAGATTAATTGGCTAATTGAAAAAATAATCGTTTGATTAATTGACTTGAAAAATAATCGTTACGTACAGCCCTAATCAGAAATTGAATATCTGCAGGCTTAGAAGTTGTGATTATTTTACAGTACTTAATCTTAACGCTGTTCCTGAAGTTTAGCTGCCAGTAATCTTACTGCTAACGTCAGGCGAGATGGATTTATATA
>NW_025730902.1:0-1010 GCF_021292245.1 Micropterus dolomieu
AATTACTGTTTGGTCCGGGGCTGAGTTTGCGTGGCTAAAGTTGTTTTACACAGTCTAACTAAAGTTACAATGGTTTTCTTTTTGTTGTTTTCCTCAGTTCACAACTGGAACAAACCCTGTCTACTGGCAATTCCTCTGAAGCCCTGTGCAATTTTACCATCACTGAGCTTGCCTGTTCCTCGGTAAGATGGTTTGATGTAAGCTGTAAATCCCAGAGAAAGATTTAGCTTGAGCTACACTGTTGTCCAGAGACAAATCTCCCTGAGCTCTGAGAGAGTCTTTGCTTTATTTTTTTTCTGTCAACATTTTCTCCTAAGGCTACACACCTCACATCCAGCAACCTGGTCACACTGATGAAATGCTCACTGCAAAGCCAAAGGACATACCCGGTAGAGGTCTGGAAGCTTCTCTTCCAAAAAGCTTCTACTGCACTAGACCAGGCTCTCCAGACCTTCGCCACCATGGTAACTCCAATGCCACAATTTCACAAAACTGGTGTTTCCTTGCGTGAATTCTGCGTCCAACCAAAAGTAATTTTCCAATTGTAGGCCCCCAACAACAGCAATCCAGCCATGTCACCTGCTCTTGAGGCTCTTGGGGAGCTGAGAATTGCAAACTTCAGCCAGGCACAACTGCAGAGTGATGCCTTTGTCAGATTCTGGTTCCAGACAGAGCTTGGTCCGTTTCTGGCCTCTGCATCCCCCAACTTCCTATTCTGCCTTAGCTCCAAGAACTTCAGCTGCCATACGTACCAGACAGTGTAAGTAAATATTTGATAGTTTGCTCCAAAGTGAACAAGATTGCAGAGGAAGCGGCAGTTTTCTAGTTGCTTAGACGTTAAAAGCTTTCTCTCAAATTTTAGCATCCAGGCATTCAGCAGCCGAAGCGTATCCATGGACAGAGAAACACAACAAGCCGTCTTCACTAATTTCATCAAACCGTTCCTTTCAAGAAATGACTCGTCAGGTAAAGGCAAGCGCTCAGGTTCAGTTTGGTAAAGTCTTGATAGC
>NW_025730903.1:0-2418 GCF_021292245.1 Micropterus dolomieu
CATTCATCATCTACTGTCAGTTAAATTCTAGGTGTCCCGCAAGACTCAATCTCTGCTGACTTTACATGCTGCATTTGCTTAATAGCAAGGGACATGGATTTCATTTGTATATGTATGTAGATAATAAACACCTGTGCATTTTTATCACAAAATTACCTGTGCCTGGTCAATAAACATGTAAATTTCTATGTTAATACATATTTGGCACAAATTCCAGCAGCTGAACAGAGATGAGACTGAGAAAGTTGAGATTCCTCTATATGCATAAACCAGCATGAAGGAAAATGGAACTTTTTATCAGGTGTGAGTAACAGTGAGTGAAGGGAAGTGTAAAATACTTTCCATCTAGAGACACAAAACTTAATACATGTATGAGCTGTAAAATGATTGACTATGAAAGATGGTTTTGAAGTAAAACATTATCTGATTAACTAATGTTATGATGATATTGATACTGAACATTAGAAGTGACTAAATCAATTTTAATCATTGAGTGTATTTTTCTTTCTTAATTTAAGAGTGAAATCCTAAAACCTAATTTAAAGTACAAGTTGTAGACACTTAGATTGTTTCTTCATCAAGGCAATAATTTACTAGGTATAGTGTATTCAACATCTTTAAAGTTTCTTATGAGTTGCTCCAGCCAAATAAATTAACATATCCTCGTGGCCTATTTTCCTGGCCATTAAATATTGTCATAGCAACCATACCAAGTGCACTGAACAATGACAAGAGAGCTACCATTAATGGGCATGGGTATTTGGCTTTAGGGATATTTGGTCAGGTGCTGTTTCAGATTAAACAGGAAAGCATCCAGATGAAGACAGTGAGAAGCTAGGCTAGTCTCCTCACAACCAGCTTAAACACTTCCCAGTTATACCTAAAGGTTAATACCCCTAGGCCTGAGGATCTGACCCTTTTACCAGTGATCTGGAGCAGTACCTCCTGGACAGGGGTAACTTGGGATCTAACAGACTAAAGTCCTGATTGTTGGAGCACCTTACATTCTCAGACACTAAATATAAAGACCAGTGCTGACGATCTTGATATGATGTGAGGTCTTCACAGATCCTGAAGAACTGAGACCTGACCCGGAGCCCAAGTCATACTGGGTTCCTCTTTCATACTAATTTGGTCTTATCAGGTCAGGTAGTGTCATGTTTTACTGCCAAATGTTTCAGGTCTGTGTGTCTAATACCCGAGTGGATCTGCATGAATCGAGACGGTGAAATAAGAGCAGCGTAGCTCCTTTAAGGAAGAGCTCAGTGTGAAGAGAATGAATCTGATTCACATTGAATTGCTTCAAATATCATTATCTTCTGTCAATCTGTTTGTCCAGGAGGTGAAAACAGGGTTTTGAATATTTATTTTTTTGTCATTAGTTTCTCTTTGTTGGTAATTTGTATTTTTAGGCTAAATTATTTTTAGCCTAATAATGTGTCCAAACCAAAATGTAATTCTGCCTTTAGACAGTCACAGGCTGTTTAGTGACATGTACTGTATGAACTGTGACCCAGAATAGCGTCAGTTTTTCTGCCACAGAAAACATTTGTTGCATTGCAGATATGGAGCTTCGGTGTCCTGAGATTTCAGTGTGATGTGTGGACGTTGATGTTTGATATATTGTGAATTTGGTTTGTGTCTCTACATCAGTGGAGCTGACTCTGCTGCTGTTGTGGTTTTAATGGTCTGACTGGGCTTCTTCACTGGAACTGTTCTCTTCATCTGAGGAAACTTTCAGCTTGTTGAGGAGGACTGTTTGAACTTCAGGAGGAAAACTGGTGGAGACGCAATGAGCATCACAAATCGTGTTTGTCCTCAGTGAACTGTATCAGTCTCTGCAGTAGCTTCCAGCTGCAGCAGTCAGTTCAGTTTCTGTTCAGTCTGACTGAGGGAGGTTTTTGTACGACGCTTTTTCACTGTGTGAACACAGCTTGACTGTTGATATAATGATAACTCTGACAGTAGTAAACTGCTGCATCTTCAGCCTGAACTCCACTGATGGTCAGAGTGAAGTCAACTCCATTCCCTGCTCCACTTCCACTGAATCTGGTGGAGATTCCAGAATATCTGCTTGTTGTTACATAGATCAGAAGTTTAGGATCTTCTCCAGTTTTCTGTTGGTACCAGGCCAGGTAGTATTGTGAACCAGTGTAGTGAGCAACCTTTGGACTGGATTTACAGTCAATAGAGACAGTCTGACCCAGCTGCACTGATTTGGCTGCTGGCTGAGTCACAACAACATTTTGTCCAACAGACCCTGAGGAGAGAGAAGAAACACTGGACATGAGATGGTGAGGTGAAACTCAGCTACACTCCAAATGATTTTCACATCACAGAAAAATGATTTTCCTCACCCTGAGTGAAGCAGAGGAGAGTCCAGATGAGGACGGAGACCAAAGTCATGTTTTTGATGAG
>NW_025730904.1:0-571 GCF_021292245.1 Micropterus dolomieu
ACACAGAAATGACTGAGGTTAAACTATCTAAGTAACTGTGCTGCACCAACAATGCGCTCTTTAAACGGGACTCTTGCTGTGTACGTGAATAAATGCACGATATTAAAAATGTATTCAACTACGGTTGCTAACAATTTTCCCTTGGTTCCCAGTTTGTTTGGTGTTTCTTCTAATGTTATCCTGATATTGTGCTTTCATGATTAATATTATATCTATTTCTTTGAGCCATGCGAGTATCTGAAACAAAGAATTTCCCCTCTGGGATCAATAAAGTGTTCTGATTCTGATGATTCTGATAATGTTACAGCTGCTCTATAACTCCTGGCTTGTATTTTCATATATTTACTGGTATAAACCGGTTCTCTTGTTTTTTGATACAGTAACCGAGAGCGGAAATATGTTTTCTTTATTTTTGGTATAATGAACTGGACCCTTGATAATGTTGACTTCTTCCTTCTCCTTCTCGGACACAAGTTGTTCAGGTTGTTCACCTTCATCACAAAGGCCGCATGAGACTCCCTTGGTTCTACATATGCAGACAGAACAGATGCACTTTATTTATGAACTGATA
>NW_025730906.1:0-969 GCF_021292245.1 Micropterus dolomieu
TCCATAAAGAACCTTTCAGAAAAGAAGCGATTTGCGCTGGGTTCAGCACAAAAGTACTTCGACTGCGGCATGGCGTGCGGTGCGCGATCCTCTACACAGCAACAAAGTGCCCTAGCGCGTCGCAAGTCGCTGAAATAATGGGCCTCTTTCTGTGCGGTGGGTCTGAAAGGTTACATGCTGCTTTCTTTGTTTACGTTGTACTGAAAGCTCGACTCTCACCGCTACGGCATCGATTGTAAGTGACACGTTCAGGTTTAATTCCCTATACCAACTAAGGTGAGTCTCTGACATTGACAGCTTTGTGTTGGAGAGATTTGTGCAGCGCTGTTCATGAGAGACGGAGAGAGTGAGCGAGAGATGTTGCGCGAATATATACACTGTAGAAACAGTTACACCTTTAGAAGAGCAGTTGATATTCAGTCCTCGTATAATTATTAGTGTGCAATTATCTGATTAATCCTGTCAGTACCACAATTTCCACGGACGGTGTTTATACTGTATGTGCAGTCATTATTTAAAAAAGGCCTAACAAAATTAGCCGAGTGTTATATAAAAAAATCTAAACAACACTAACAAGTATGTGAAATATGTTTAACAAAAAGAAAATGAAGAAAGGAAAGAAAATGCTCGCAAAGGAGGTATTGGGTGTGTAATTGCTCTAGTTTTAGTATAGTGAAAATGGTGTAACTGATCCATACAGGCCAGTAACATTGGAAGGTCAAGACAAGTCATTTTAAAACTCCTTTTATTCACCGGCAGTCTTTGTACTCTGCAACTTAGGTTTTTATTAGAGCACAGAGTAATAATAAATGACTGTTGCTGTTTTTCACAGGTGAAAGTCTCACTTTCACCTCCACCCCACACACAGTGAAGAGAGGAAGACCAGTGGATGATATGTTTTTGGCAGTAAGGATGCTGTCCATTTAAAACCTGAAACACTTTTCAACTCTCTAACAGTTAACAAATACA
>NW_025730907.1:0-1370 GCF_021292245.1 Micropterus dolomieu
ATACTGAGTGTATCAGTCAGATGTTCTGTAGAACAAGTTGGTGTTATTGAGGACTGTTTCCATATGGTGCTGGTTATTCTATAGTGGGAGCCCTGCGGTGGTAGTGTAGCCTAACTGACGTCACACAGTTAAAATTGGTGCGTATCAGTGGGCTGGTGGAGTGATGGACTACAGTTGTGCAGTGCAATAACTTTCATTACAAGTGCGTGAATGAAAAAGAGTATTTTTGTATCTTTGTGTCGATGCAGCTAAACATACATTCTGTTATGTTGTTACTGCAGAGGGAAGAAATAAACAGCATATCAACCCTCTCTCAGCTCTTTATTTCATATTTGGTCTTAAGTGATGTTCTGCTGTGACAAACAGAAATAGCACCCAGACTGAGCGTATTCCTGTTAGCTCCAACATATTCTAGTTTTCCTCTAAAATATCTGATCTCACAATAGGTTATCAGCTGGGACTGACTGCAGCTTTATGGATTATGGCTGCCTGTGAACATCATCCAGAAATTAAATATAAAATAATTTATAGAAATAATTTCAATGACATTTTTGTCCTGGCTCCTGTAATTAGCAGTAGTAGCTGAGCTTGTACATTTACACACCATAAATATGGAGTCCAGGTCTGTTTGATGCTGCTGGGCAGACTGACCACTGGGAACCTCTGAGCTCTGCTGATCAACTCTGTGAAGAAATATGATGATTTGAACATATAATGACAAACAGTGTTACATGTGCTGTGTTATATCTGGTAGAAACAGATCCTCATACACCTATACCAGATCTTGGTATAAAAATGTATGATCTGGTCACTTTCCATGGAAACACCGCTGGGTGCAGGGTAGACTGGACAGGAGAAAATGCTGCTGTTTTACTCGTCCAGCTGTGTCTCAGTGGACATCAGCGGACGAGGAGGCTGCTGAGGTCCTACTGGACTCTAACTGGACTTACAGTTACAGTAAGCAGCAGACAAAAGGGCATGCTCATACTTTTAATATTTTTACTTTCTCATGTGTTTGCCATTTGTTTTGCACTGTTCTTTGAACCTGGTTCATTTCTGTGCTGCTGATGTGACATGAGAATTTCCCTCTGGGAATAAATAAAGAGTCTATTATTATTTTTAATTAACAAAAAACAGTGCTGAACCAAGACCTACCTGAGAGCTCTTTTTAGGAGAGTCAACAAAACAACACAAACATTTAAGATTCTTACTTTTGTTCAGCATCATTATGTCCAGCTTTGAAGTGAACAGGGACATGACGGTCGCTGTTCACGGACACACAGCTGGGTCCAGGAGAATCTGGTCTCTGCCGATGGATCCTGAACAATGAAATAACAAATCAGATGTGTCCTCAAAGCAGATTTAATAGA
>NW_025730908.1:0-831 GCF_021292245.1 Micropterus dolomieu
ATCCACATGTTAACGTCTGCACCTCTGATAAAGTGCAACTCACAGTCCCACACAGAGCGAGGTTGGCTTCAGTTTTCACATGTTTATATTGCAAAGCTCTAGCAGCTACGTTAGCACTCGGTCACAGACAAAAACAGAGCTGCTGCACAGTCACACCTGACACAACAATGCTCTCACTACAGTCCTCCCTCTTTAATTAGCCTGAATAGAAACCTCTTCTAGAAAAGTCCAGAGCTGGTTTGAACAGACCTCTGGGCACTAACTCAGTCCTCATGAAGTCTGTTAAGACCGGGGGCCAGTCTGCTGGGTTATTTGGTGAAGCAGCAACTGTTCCGTTAGGGTCTGATGCTGGCTGTGCATCTCTGGCTGTGCTGGTACTGGCTGAGGCCGCCTGTGTTTCACCTGGGTCTGTGGGACCCGCTAAAGATGTCCGGACCGGGTCTGTGCTCGCACTGACTGAGGCCGGATGTGGATCAGCTGGGCTGACTGGCTGGAGTCTGTTCTTGTACTGGCTGATGATCCCAAATTTACTCCACTGACAAACTTAAGCAAAGCCCTTGTCAATGTAATGCAAATCCACTGCTTCCCATCTTGCATTAGTCCAGAGTTGGAAATAAACTTCACTGTCTTGTTTTAAAATGATGTATGAGGAGTGCCCTCACATCCTGTCTGGACTGGTTCACAGATGTTTATTGCTGGAATGCGTGAATAAAATTTTTTTGGCCGTGAATATGAACGCATTTCCATGTGCAATGCGGTCATCTTTTCCGAGCTGCAGTTTATAAACACTGTGGCCCTTCTGCGTTTATCAAACATAATAAATAGTTGTAT
>NW_025730909.1:0-1180 GCF_021292245.1 Micropterus dolomieu
ACCTCAGACTGGGCCGAAGGTTTACCTTCCAACAAGACAATGACCCTAAGCACACCGCTAAAATAACGAAGGAGTGGCTTCACAACAACTCCTTGGCTGTTCTTGAATGGCCCAGCCAGAGCCCTGACTTAAACCCAATTGAGCATCTCTGGAGAGACCTGAAAATGGCTGTCCACCAACGTTTACCATCCAACCTGACAGAACTGGAGAGGACCTGCAAGGAGGAATGGCAGAGGATACCCAAATCCAGATGTGAAAAACTTGGTGCATCTTTCCCAAAACGACTCATGGCTGTATTAGATCAAAAGGGTGCTTCTACTAAATACTGAGCAAAGGGTCTGAATACTTATGACCATGTGATATTTCAGTTTTTCTTTTTTAATAAATTTGCAAAAATTTCTACATTTCTGTTTTTTTCTGTCAAGATGGGGTGCTGAGTGTACATTACTGAGAAATAAAATGAACTTTTTGGATTTTTGGAAAATGGCTGCAATGAAACAAAGAGTGAAAAATTTAAAGGGGTCTGAATACTTTCCGTACCCACTGTACATCTGTGACGAGCTAAAATCACCAAGAATATTGGTCAATATATTGGACTCAGGAAACATGACAATCACAACTTCTTAGAGCCCAAGGTGACAACTGCAATTTACTTATGTCTGTTCAACAGGTGAAAACCCAAAGATACTCAATGTGTGATTGTATAAAACAGAGAAAATCAGCAAACCATCACATATGAGAAGCGGACATCAGTGAAAGTTTAGCATTTTTGCATGAAATAAAATGAAGATTAACTGTCAAAGGTTTTGATCAGTTTTTCTGTTGATGACTAATTACTTAATCATTGCTTGAACCTTTCATGAGCTGTATGAACAAAATCAGAGGTGCCTTTGGTTGTTCTAAACCGTACTAGATGATATTGCAGCATGATTGGAACAAACATCTCTGATATGGCAGAAGATTCTCAAACACAAGAAGAAAAGGGCTATATGTTGGATCTCACTGTTCCCTGTTGTTGTGTTTGTGATGTAATATCCTGGGCTGGGGAAAAAAACCCAACCTGCTGCTTTTGGTTACCTTCTCATTTTTCCCTCAGCAAGTTGGCAATAAGCCAACATTCAGTTTATCGACCCCCAAGCCCCCCCCCCCCCCCCCCCCCCCCCCCCCCCCCCCCCCCCCC
>NW_025730909.1:1200-10856 GCF_021292245.1 Micropterus dolomieu
TTTTTCCCCCCCCCCCCCCCCCCCCCCCCCCCCCCCACACACACACACACACACACAGACACACACACACTTTGCAGGTTGGAGCTCTCAACAAACTTTGCAGCTTGTGATTTATATAATGCTTCTCTTTTTGAGAGAGGTGTATTTTCACCACACACTCACACGTTTTGATATTGGTGGATGTTTGGCTTGGCGCCATTATACCTGCCTAGATTACACATTGGCAGTACCTCTGCATATCTTATGGCTCTTGATTCTAAATTGGCCTGAGGAATCCCTCTTCTCTTCCTCTCAGGGGTAATGGTGTGGAGGCCCTGTTAACGAGCCTTTGTCCCTGCTCACTGACGGGGGGCGCACAACTCTGGGAAAGTGGCCTATGTGATTAGCAAATTGTGGTTAATTAGATAGATGGAAGGGTCACCAGCACTGATAAAGTAAAGGGATCCACAGAATGATGGGGGTGGCAGCTGATGCTAATAAAGGGAGAGTGCTCAGAATAGCATGGAGCCTGTAGTAGCCTTTAATAGATAGTCATTAAGAGCTATTAAAAACGACCAGACAAAGGCAAAACTGTAGTTTGCTTTCTGTTAATCCGCAGAACCACTCCAGAACGTGTAGCAAATGTTGAGGAGTGGACTGATCTCTTCAGAGCCAAAGAGAGGAGTCAATGAAGTGGACAGCTAGATACCTGTGTGATCTGCTGGACATGTTAATGTGAGAGGAGGATCGAGTGGCAGCACTGAACAATGTTGCGTTAGACTCAGACTGGCTCGGTTGTTCACATTTTCATGGTAGGAGCGTCAGTCTATTTCATCCAATCAAGAGAGATTGGTAGGAGGGTATGTAGGAAGACAGGGGGCTGATGATATGGGTGGAGGAGAAGGAGAAGATGAATCACAAATATGATCCGAGGTAAAAAGATTAGATTAAATCAAGGAGAGCTTGCAGCGGATCTATCTCCACTATCAAACATCCGCCTCTTATCTGACTTTGATTCATGTTCCTGCAACATGCAGTCAGTGGGAAAAAATTATTTGGCACTTCTTGTATCTCCAAACATTGGAGCGCAGCCCAAGCGATTACATCCTTATTCTACGACAACTCAAGGAGACTCCTGGTGTGGTGTGTCCTGCTGTTTGAGGAGTTTGCCCTCTGCCTGGCTTGGCTTGTAGCAGGTGTGTGAGCTGGCTTCCCGTGTTGGCTATGGCTGACCTCCCTGCACTAGGACTGGGCAATTAGTCCACAAAATGGCAGACTGTAAATCTCCTGCATGAAGGGTTTGGCAGGGGCACCCTGAGGTGAACTCTACAACGAGGAATTAAACACACAGTATTAGCTAACAGCAGTTTTATGATTTGAGGAGCAGAACATGGTGAGGAAAGGGGCGAGGATGCTCCCCAGCAGAATCACCAAGGGACTTGTGTTGTGCTATTCAAGAGCAGCATCCCTGTGTTATATACAGGAAATGTACCATATAATAAGGTAAAAGATTGAAAACAGAACTGGCTGAGCCAAGGCAAGTAAACACATGTGAACGCAACATGAATTATTTAGATTTAATGTGACAAGTACCATGAGGTTCAACTTAATTCAGATCAATGTAGTGTCAGTGGTGCTGTTAGCATGCTAGTAGTAAAATACTCAAACACAAATCTTCACAAATGAAAAGCTGGAACATGAGTGTTAACTTAAGTGTTATCAAAAAAGGTTGCTGATTCATTTTCTATTAATGGACTAATGGATAAATCTAGTAATTGTTTCAGCTGTACACGCATACAATAACTCACCTAATGCTTTAGGTTAGTTGGCCTTAATTTAACACAACCTTAATTAAAAGGTGACCCTCCCCCCCTTTTTTTAACGTGTTTTTTGAAGATGAGGCATATTTTGAGCAAAAAAGTGTAGGCAATAAATCAATAAAAACACAATACTATACACCATCTCAAAGAGAATCAGCTCTACTCAGTGGACAAGCTAGTCCTGTTATTGGCTGGTGCCCTGGACTTTGTTCTGCTTGCAGTTGAAATCGAGGAAATGTACTTGAAATGCATGTGTTCCTCATGAAGCCTTGTCCATCATAAAAAAAAAGTTTTAAAAAATGTATATTATATTGATATTTTATGTAACACATACAATTTTACTTGTGAAGCTTATACTAGTTTTGAGTACAACTTCCTGCCTTCCCTCTCTTTTTTTCCACTCACATAGTTGCTCTGCTGTCAGTGTCTTGGAGGTTTCCAGAACGTTTTTCAGATTGTTAGCATTTTTCAAATTGTCTTTTTGGGCTCATCACCTTCCAACATGACATTCAGGGACACCATATTTCTTGGCCACTGGACAGATGAATCTCTGTCTGTCTGTCTGCAGAGCGATGTCAGTAGAGGTTTAATATTCATTATTTATTTCTTCTGTGGCATTCAAAACATAGAATATGAGCTAGCAGAAAAATCCTGTGTGTTAAAGTGGGCTTACTGGGCACTTTTTGGGCTGACTAATTTTCGCACAGGGTATAGTTGGACAGATAGAAACCACTTAGCCTAGCAACACTTGAACAACCCATAATCCAACTCTGTCCTAATAAAATAGGCTCAGTGTGTAATATAGAGGTTGTGCTCGCTTTATTCAAAGAAAACGTCTGCCTTTGGAAAATGTAAATGATCTGAAATTCTAATGATGCAATGATCAATATGTGGCATATACACACCTGTATTTCAGGTGGGGGGTGCATTAAGTCCCCCTGAAAGAAGAATTGGGGCCCTCCCAGCACACCCAGTAGGCAAAAAGAGAGGATGGAAAGCCCTCTGACACATATTGTTGCCTCTTTCCTCATAACCATTGGCTGATTTGTGAATATCGTTCCCCTTTGGTTTAATCTGCCATGTGCTGTGAGGCGGAAACTATTCCCAGAAGGCTTGTGGAGGGGGTTGTTAATTTATCTCGTGTGTATTAACGGTGTCTTGGCAGGAGAGTGCACCCTGACCTTCTCTTCACCAAAGTAAACAAGGGAAACGTTGACCTGTGTTGACACAAAACCTTGAGATGGACTTTATTAAATGATGAGTTGGGCTATCTGAGGACACATTTGAGTTTTTTATGATCTAACTTCCCACATTCCCTCTTTATATAGGGATACACAGTCACTTACCCCCTCGTGTGTCGCTGGAGACCTGCGCTGATGGGCTCACCCTTATAGGTTCAATACTGCAATATCTGATCAACGATAAACTGAGCTGATTCCTCGGGGGTGTGCCACTGGACAAAAGACAAATTTGTTTGAGGGTGTGAAGTCTTGTGATGCGTCATTTCAGGGTCATAGCAGATTTTTTGTCCCTGCGGCTCTATGAGGTCCATGAAGCATAACAACAGACAAATCAATAAAACACCTCGCGAAGATGTATAATCTCATTAGATGGCCGCTACAAAGAAATACAGCCTTATATGATTATTCAGTAGTTTTTGTCAGCAGTGTAGATTTAGAGCTCTAATTTTATTGCTTGTTGACGGTGGTTTATCCGTCCTGATCGATGCTTTTGTGTCCGTGAAATGTTTTGATGCTTAAGCTGTTGTACCAAATGTGTAACTGCAAATCCTTTACAAGGATTTTAAATTAAATTTTGACTTGAAACTTTCTTGTAGTGGGCCGCTGATCAAAGTTTCAACTTTGTCAATCAGACTACTGAAAACCTCAATGAAGGGGTCAGTTTTGTGTGTGTGTGGACTGTGGGGGTAACCTGGCTGTGCCTCCAGCACAAAGGTATTTTTAAGATGAATCTGTGCAGAAGAGTTATTTGTCATTAGATATGTCTAACAGCCAGGGTTGCCATGGTAACATGACCAGGTTCAGAAAACCCATCGTGGAGAAATGCCTGTGGACCCCCAACACTTTGTCATCTGAGATTTAATAATTTTTGTGTTGATTATAACTGGAAAATCAATGACTATCCTTTTGGGATGTAGAGCGCTGGAGAAACAGACAGCGAGAGCAGAGAGTCGACCCTGTTTGTTTATTTGTTTCTGTGTTCTGCGTCCAAGACTGCAAATCAACAGGGACATTTCTATTTTACTTGATAACATCCACAATCAGGTGCAATTGAAGTTTTAACTGGCAAATTTTGATTAAGTGTTTTTCATGGTATATACCACAATGTTTGTTCAAAGCACAAAAGAATCCACGTGTGTGTTCTTCAGACATCAACATGAAGATATAAAATTAGAGCCTAGAACATCTCCCCATCTTTTGATTATTTTTTGATCAAGTAAATTTAGTTTATAAAATGTGAAACAATTGTGAATAATGTCCATTGCAAGTTCCCAGAGGTCAAGGTGATGTCTTCTAACTGCTTGTTTTCGTTCACAGTTCTAAACCCAAAAATATTCAACTGACAATGATGTAGTACTGAAAAAATTAAATCATTACATTTAAGTAGCTAGAAACTGAGGATGTTTAGTATTTTTGCTTTGTAAATTACAAACTATTAACTATCAAAATTGCTGTCAATATGATTTCGGTCTATCAGTTGACCAACTGTTTTAGCTCTTGGTTGTTTCTGTATGTGAAATACTGAGCTACTGATTTTTTTTAAAATTGTGTTTACTTAGAACACATAATTATCTAACACCAGGGGCCTGTTAAACATACACAGGATATATTCTTATTATCTGGCTTCACTAACATTAACAATCGCGATCAGGCTAATCGCAAACATGGACAAGTCTACTGGCCAACGAAGAGGAAACTATAATAAAAAAAAAAAATCCAAGCTAAAAGCAACACAGCATGCAGCTGGCAAAAAATGAGGACTGCGTGTATGCGGAATTTATAGGCTTATAATATCATTGCCCCATCAGAAGGGCACAAGTAGATCTGACTTTTATTACATTTGTGTATTCCATTAAATGAATGTGTTGCTTAAATGTATTATTATGGCATGTATGACCATTTTAACCTTATTCTTTCAGCTGCAGCAGCTGTGTGTCGCCTTTTCGACATTAAAAGCAGCCAGTACTGAATAAGTGGTTGTTCTTACACTGAACAAAATTATAAACACAAAACTTTTGTTTTTGCCCCCATTCATCATGAACTGAACTCAAAGACTTTCTCTGCACAAAAGGCCTATTTCTCTCAAATATTGTTCATAAATCTGTCAAAATCTGTGTTAGTGAGCACTTCTCCTTTGCCGAGATAATCCATCCACCTCACAGGTGTGGCATATCAAGATGCTGATCAGTGGGTACTGCACAGGTGTGCCTTAGGCTGGCCACAATAAAAGGCCACTCCGGGGTCCGGAACCCAGATTTTGACAGATTTGTGCAACAACAAGTACAAGGCTTTAGTGCTTAAATCAGTCTCTGTTGTAGGATGGTCTCTATCTCTATACGAAAGCATCTCTACATCACCCACAGCAGACAATAAAACAGTCTGTGGGATCCTCTAGGAATGGTGATGCCATTTTCCAAGCAAACCATGGCAATGTACCCCGGTGAGAAGTCAACCACCATTGTAGAACTAAAAACCTAGGGTTAATCCTGAAATTACCTCAGTCAAAATACTGCTTCGTAGTACAGCCCCCAGGCAGTTACATGAGGAACCAAGTTGTTGTAAACATCAATGAAGGAGACACCAAAAGTGCCTCTCTCGAACCCTCATACCAACTCTCACGCCTAATTTAATAAGAAAAAAAACTTAAAGCTAAATAACAAATGTAACTTTAAATAATATAAAAAAAGGGTAAGACAACAGTTATTAACATCTCATCAATATTCTGTGTGTGACAAGTTAAGACAAAGAATGGACATTAAATAAACTCCCATTGCCATTTTTATAATATTGTGCTGTGGTGTCTTTATGGTATAAAAAAGAGGGGATCTTTGAGCTGTGAGGTAGGGGGAGGAAGGAAGGAAGGGGATTAGGACACAAAAGCAATAAAAGTCTTCTAATAGCAAATCAAAGACGCAAAAGCCAAAGCATCTGCCCTAATTGCTGTAAGGCACAGAACCTCAACCTAACACCAGAAATGGCAACAAGGGAGTGAGGTTGTAAAAAATTTAGTGCCTTAGACATTTTGACATTAATTGACATTGATGGTGTGTAAGTTAATAAACCACCCAAAATAATAAATGTGTGTGGTCTGACCCACAGATTTCACTCTTACTTTTGCCTTCATTCCTTATTTGCTTCTCTTTCACTCACGTTATCCAGATGTTTTATGTATGAAAGGAGCTTTTGAGATAACAGCATGTGTAATTAAACATGGTTTTATGAAGTGCCAAATGGATGCAAACACGGCAAACTCTATGTTGCTACAGGACATGAAGCTACATTTGTTGTGGCCACCACTGAAACATTAGCCATCAGACACTATCTGATCCAGTCCTCTTAATTGGAGTGCCAACACATCAGCATGCGGCACACCATGTTAAATCACACACATCTCCCTCTCCCTCTCTTTCCTTTTGGTTGTCACCTGCTCTTGTTTTCTTATCAGGAGGGGAGAAAATAAGATTTCTGTCCCCTGGGTATCATCATAATTCCAGACTGATCTGTGTGCTGAAAAATAGGCTCGTGATCCATCTGCAGGTCTGTTATTACCACCAGATCTGTAGCCATTCTTATTGTGGAGCATTGCAGTTTAGGTGAAGGTTTTAAGCTGATCCTCAGGCGCACCGATGACTTTCTCCTACCTGGCACAGGCAAGGAATAGAAGTCACCAAAAAACAGCATATAGGAAATGAAGGTGTGTTTGTGCACCCACTAGGTCAGCTGAAGCGCTTGGAGGAGCACAGGGAACAAGCCCATCACAACACAAATTATAGAGTACATGAAGGGTGCCGGTAGAGGCCCGCTGCTGCATCGATGTAGAGCAAACTACAAACAAATTACTGTGCTGCTGCCAAAGTCTGACTAGATTGAGATATACTTTGTTTGTTTTTCAACTTTTCCAAATCTTATTATTTTTGCCTCGCTGCTTTGGGGCAATTGGGAAAATTACATCAGTTGATTTTAGTAAACTTTACTACCAAGATCATATTACCAATACGCACCACAGATTGTGCTATTACTTTAAAATTACAGATTGAAAATAAAAATGATAGTTCAGTGGAAAATGTCTGCATCATTAAATCTTTTCAATCAATATGTAACTTGTGATTTAGTCTTGATACCAGAAGCTGAAGAAACACTGAGATTTTTACTTTGATTGTCACTCATATGGCTGAAATCAAGCCGTAGACCTACAAAGGAGGCAGACATGCTGAAGTTATTGTGAATGAAACCATAAACACACATCACACACCTAATGAAAGCTGGCTGATTGGATATATGTTAAATATCCATTAATTATTTTTTTGCCACTCGGATGCAGAATAAGCTGAAAACACAACACATATGATGTTTTACCACCAAAGCAAGTTGGTCTCGCTAACCTTTTACTCAACCTTTTACACTGAGAAACATTAGCTCATTTTAGCTCTGTTTAGGTCTCCACCAATTCTAAGTAACTAGATTTATCTGGTGTTTAATACTGGGCAGGTAGAGTACAGCGCATTAATCTGTGGCTGGAAACGAGATTTCGGAGAATTTGTGCTCTGAAAAAACGAATAAACAAATTAAAAGGCTCTAAAAAGTGAGTAGACATGCACAGAGCAGCAGAGTCATTTGATAATATTCTGTGGGGTTGTCTTTCACATTCAAGAAGTCATTTGATCCAATGTTGATCTAAAAATATGTTAGTGTTAGGCCTCTCACAATAACTACTTTTGTTGGACAATATATTATTAAGTTATTGCAATAAACAATATTATTGTCATTGTAAAACCATTTTATGCCACTTGTAAAATGATAATATAATAGCATAATAATGCAATTACACTAGGGCTGCAGCTAATTCGAAGCTTCTATAGATTATTTCAACGATTCATCGATGCGTCATTAAAGAAGTACTTTTGCTTGGCTGCGGCGCCCCCCTCTTGGTAACGCTGTGCATGTTTATAGGTGATAGATATTTATTGGTCCTTTCGGAAATTCATAGTGTGTCAAACAGCAAACATCAGACCAACAACCAGATAGCTGCTTTACAAACACAAACATCACGTGAGTGCTATACAAGTTATACTAAAGGCTCGTGCAGACTACACGACTTTCAGTGTCGGCCGATGGCCGTGCTGTTCACACTACACAACTTGCCATCATGTGACGGGAGTCTTGAAGTTGTTGTGGCGTTCACACTACGTGACTAATCACTGACAGGGGGTCACACACTACACGAGCTGACAATGGCTCTGTCACCTGACGCTGGTCTCCAAACCACGTTTTGTACACTCATGAAATGTGAAACGCGAAATGATTGATCCTGAACAAGAAACAGCTGTTGTTTGTTATTCTAAAGATAGCAATTATAAAGGCAAAGAATATGGGTGAAAGGATGGATTAGCACACGCAGGTAGCAGGGATTGTCTGAGCTACAGGTGAGGTGAGTTAAAAGGTGAAGCTCCCCGACAGCCAGTTAACTCTTGACTGTGACGTTACAACTCACGGCCCATAAAGGAGAACAACAAACATTGGACATTTTCAGCTGAGGTCTACGGCTTACTTTGGCTAGCCTTCAACTCGACAATCAGTCATGATTTCAATTAAATGCTAAAGTTGCTGTTACTGTTACCTTGTCTGTGGTCTGCTGGCAGAACACCAGGTGCTTTCTGATCAGATGCCGTCGTGCTGTTGCCGAGGCGACATAGGTTTCATTTTACGGTGGATGGACAGCATCATTACAGAGTTGTTGTTTTCTTTAGCTTGAAATAATCCCATACACTTTCTTCTTTGTCCCTCGCTATTTTCTCTCTCTTCCTCCACTTTTCAAACAGTGCCATTATAATCACGTCGTGCAAAACACTGTGCCATATAGTTAAATGGATTAAACAAATCATTAATGAAAAGAATTTGCATCGTTGCATTGTTTCATCCCTAAATTACACCCTTTCAAAGAACAACAGAATTTTTTATTTTTAAGACTATTTCAGACATTAGAATTGAAATGTCAGATCGGATCAGATATGCAGCCACAACTCAACGCAACAAACTTAATGGCTGGAGTTATATAGTTGTTAGGAGACGGGACAGAAAGGACCCAAATGCAACACTCAGAGGGAAGGAGGTTTTATTGAGGGTTCACGGAGGGGGCTAGGGAAGAGAGGTGGACGCCAGGGGACGCGGGCACGGAGGACCGAGGAGCGGGCGAGGCACGGGTGGTGAGCCGAGGAGCAGGGAGGAGCCGGGAGGGCGCCGTGGAGGAAGCCCGAGAGGTGAGGACCGGAGGATGAGCCCAGCCGACTGAACGGATGACGAGGGTGAGTGAACCTGGGAGGGAAAACAGACAGAAAGACAGGGTTAGTGACTGGAGCGACAAAATGCAGGGAAGATGAGGAAAAAACAAGGAACATGAGAGCCTGGACGTAGAGGTGGCACCGGGTAAGGAGCAACGACGATCAAGCGAGGATGGTGTGGAGAACCAGGGTTGAAATACAGGCTGGGATGAGGTTGATTACTGGCAGGTGTGGCAGGCTGACGAGGTGGCTGATGAGGTGCAGGTGTAGGTAGTTGGCTGGGCTCAGGAGCCGAGGGAGAGAAGAGGAGAACACAGGGAGGCAGGCAGAGCAAAACA
>NW_025730910.1:0-975 GCF_021292245.1 Micropterus dolomieu
CACACTCACACACTCTCACTCTCACACATTCTCACACTCACACTCACTCTCACACACACTCTCACACTTACACTCACTCTCACACACACTCTCACACTTACACTCACTCTCACACTCACTCTCACACTCACACTCACTCTCACACACACACACTCTCACACACTCTCACACTCACTCACACTCACACTCACTCTCACACTCCACTCTCACTCTCACACTCACACACACTCTCACACTCACTCACACACACACACACACTCTCACACTCTCTCACACACACACACACTCTCACACTCTCACACTCACTCTCACACTCTCACACTCACTCTCACACTCACACACACACTCTCACTCTCACACACACACTCTCACTCTCACACACACACTCTCACTCTCACACTCACACTCACACTACACACTCTCACACTCACTCACTCTCAATCTCACACTCACTCTCACACTCACACTCACTCTCACACTCACACTCACACACACTCTCACACACACTCTCACACTTACACTCACTCTCACACTCACTCTCACACTCACACTCACTCTCACACACACTCTCACACTCACACTCACTCTCACACTCACTCTCACACACACTCTCACACACACTCTCACACACACACTCTCACACACACTCTCACACTTACACTCACTCTCACACACACTCTCACACTCACTCACTCTGACTCTCACACTCATTCTCACACTCACTCACTCTCACACTCACTCTCACACTCACACACACTCTCACACACACACACTCTCACACACTCTCACACTCACTCACACTCACACTCACTCTCACACTCCACTCTCACTCTCACACTCACACACACTCTCACACTCACTCACACACACACACACACTCTCACACTCTCTCACACACACACACACTCTCACACTCTCACACTCACTCTCACACTCTCACACTCACTCTCACACTCACACACACACTCTCACTCT
>NW_025730911.1:0-998 GCF_021292245.1 Micropterus dolomieu
ATCAAATGGGCTTGTTAACGTCTTGCAATCGTTTTTCAGTAAAATCAAATCAAAGAAAAACAGGCCTCTGGAGCCACGAAAGGAGAAATGGATGAACTGGGACTTGCGAGATCAATCGACAACGTGGCACTAGTCCTGTTTGACAAGAGGTACTTCGCAGTGGATGAAACGTTGAAAGAGCGTGAACTTCCAAGGGCTAAAGAGGAATCGTCCCTGGGTGGGCTTGAACCACCATCCTCTCGGTTAACAGCCGAGCGCGCTAGCCAATTGCGCCAAAGCTGGGGAAGAATAGTCTGTTTGGCTTGGGGGAGAAACAAAGAGGAGGGGGAAGAAGGAGAAGAAAAAGGGGGGAAAGAAAAGAGAAGAAAAAAGAGAGAAAAAAGGAAAGAAAAGAAGACAACATAATTCTGTAGCCCCCAGTAGCGCTCATGTGGCACTCCAAAGTCTTTTTATAGCATATTATTTTTTTTAAGACCAAAAATGTAATTTTGTGTGCATTTCAGGAGGATAAAGACACATCCACACAGAGAACCTGTTTGAATCCCACCTCTTGGTTGCCCATGTAAACTTGATTTAGTATAAAAATACTTTCTTGGTCTACCTCATGTATTATATTGGTCTACTATCCATACATAGACTCTTTGTATCTTTCAAGTTTCTTTGATTAAATATTTTACAGTGATGTTTGTTGCTTTGTGTTCCCTTGAAGAAGAATGTGTTTCTTTTATGCTGTCTTGGTTTAATTTGTCTGGTGTCTGAGGCTGAACCAAGCCCCAGTGTTAGCTCAATATAGCATAATGTCCTGGAGAAGACTTCCCTAAACAGAACAAATCCTTTGAAGAAGTCACCTTGGACTGTGAAAGTGCCTGTACTTTTAACTTCACTCACTCCAATTACTTGACAGTTACTAGTTACCTGAAAACAAGATTTGCACTCAAAATATATGAATGATATGAACTTTTATTATAAATCAGTTTAGAAGGAGGACAAATTGTCAG
>NW_025730912.1:0-461 GCF_021292245.1 Micropterus dolomieu
AGCCGGCAAAATCTATAACTGCCCAGTAAAAAATGCAAAGCCTCCCTCTACCTAACATAAAGGGCATGTTGTTTTAAAAACAGATATCTACATAAGAACGCAGAATGTGCAATCTCGGAATCCATCGGTTATCATCTGCTGATTTTGCTTTTTATAAATCTTGGAACCCCACAGAGGAACTTGTTAACATTTTAATAATATAATAATAATAAAAATATATATAATATATCTGCGTTCAAATCATTGTCATACGATGGCCGATGGGTTCCGAGATTGCTAATTGGACTGTAAACAACGACCGGAGCACACAAAAGGAAGTCTGTCAGGAATTATGCTAGAACCCAGATGCAGACCAGGAGACAAAGCAGCTGTAATGTAATCAGTAACGTAATCCAAGTACCACAAAATAAAATTAATGTAACCTGATTACTTTTAGTTACTTTTGGATTACTTCAATACCA
>NW_025730913.1:0-1000 GCF_021292245.1 Micropterus dolomieu
CAAGGCTCTGTTCTGGGCCCCGTTTTATTTTTGTTGTATTTGATCCCTTTGGGAAAGATCATACAAAGGTTCAATGATGTTTCTTTTCATCTATTTGCTGATGATATCCAACTTTACTGCTGCTTCAAGCCGTCAGAGATTTGGAAGTTAAACTCCTTGCTCCATTGTCTTGTGGAAATTAAAAAATGGCTAAGTGAAAACTCCCTGCAGCTAAATGCAGACAAAACAGAAACATTAATCATTGCCCCTGAGGATGCAATTCCAGGAATTAAACAATACTTGGGTGATTTAGGCCAGTCTGCTAAGCAAAGTCTTAGAAATTTGGGAGTTGTCCTGGACAAAGACATGTCGTTAGTGCAGCACTGCAAGCAGCTGACGAGAAACTGCTTCTTTCAATTAAGGAAAATCTCAAAACTTAGAAATATAGTTTCAAGAAATGATTTGGAGCTAATCATTCACGCCTTTGTGTCGTCGCGGTTAGACTATTGTAATAGTTTATTTATATGCCTAAACCAGAAGGAGCTTTCTCGACTGCAATTAGTACAAAACTCTGCAGCCAGAATTTTAACACGTACTAATAGGAGGTCTCACATATCACCAATCCTAAAAGAACTTCATTGGCTACCAGTGTCTTATAGGATAAATTTTAAAATTTTGGTTTTAGTTTTCAGAGCTTTACATGGCCAGGCTCCACCCTATATTAGTGACCTGATTCAGCGTTATACCCCTGTGCGTGCTCTGAGGTCTGTGGATCAGAACCTGCTGACGGTTCCACGCACTCGCTACCGTACTAGAGGTGACCGATCTTTTCAGGCTGTTGCCCCTAGGTTGTGGAATGACCTTCCACCATCTATGCGCTCTTCTGATTCTGTTGATGCCTTCAAATGCAGACTAAAGACACATTTATTTGTTCAGGCTTTCAATTAGCTACTTGTGGGTTGATATGATCATGTACTGTCTATGCTTTTATTGTGTGTATTTTATGATATTAATGTTTTTG
>NW_025730914.1:0-1030 GCF_021292245.1 Micropterus dolomieu
AAAATATGGTCTGATCCTGGGACTAATTTTGTTGGTGCCAAGTCTGTTCTGAAGGAGTTGTATCAGTTCCTGGACAGCCTGGATAAGTCTGCTGTAGAGGATACTTCAGCTCAAAATGGAACTGACTGGCACTGGACAATCCTGCCAGCTGACTCACCTCATCGGAATGGCTCTGCTGAAGCATCTGTTCGGATGGTGAAGAAGGCGTTTCAAAGTCTGGGAAAAGAGTCAGGGCTCTGTTTCAGCGAGTTTCAGACGACGCTTCAGCTTGCCGCCAATCTGGCAAATGAGCGGCCCATTGATGCCAGGGTGCAGAGCCTTGAAGATACAGTGCAGTACATCACACCCAATACACTCCTGCTGGGACGAGCATCTGCAAATGGTGATTGGAAAACATTTGACTTCACAAGTTATCCCTATAAGAGGCTCCAGGAAATGCAGCATCAGGTCAACAAATTCTGGAGATCCTGGAGCCAACATGCTGGTCCCAATCTTTTTGTGAGGAGCAAGTGGCACACTGCACAGAGGAATGTCGCAACAGGAGATATTGTGTGGATCTGTGATCAGAATGCATTGAGGGGCCACTTTAAGCTTGGAAGAGTCATCAGTGTCAACCCTGACTCCAGAAACATTGTGCGGGATGTGAATATTAGAGTTGTGGTGAGCTCCTGTATCCCGGAGGTGAGGCCTGAAACATCAGCATCCAAATTCCCTGGCATCCAAGCATCGCGTCTCCAGTATTCGGGGGGACCTTCAGTCCACAATTCTTCACCGGGACGTTCGACGGTTGGTGGTCCTACTACCAGTGGAGGAGCAGGATGGGAGTCCAGGAGAAAATCTCTAACTACTAGTTCACTGTGTGCGATCTCTCCAGCGGTTTCCGTGGGAAGATCGAGTGGGAGGTGTCAAGCTGAGCTGCAGACCACGCCCTTTTTTCCCTGGTTGTGGTGCTTAGCTGCAGTCAGCTAGTTAGTCACCAGGTGGGAGGGATCTGGTAATTAGGAGATTTGGAGTCATTCACAGGATAGAA
>NW_025730915.1:0-758 GCF_021292245.1 Micropterus dolomieu
TCACCAGAAAAGCAACCATAATATGTTGTTTGACTCATATTTACTTTTTTTGTGGCTGAGACCTCTAGTGGCCGTATGACGGTAGCAAAGGAAGAACAGGAGACGAGCATTCAAGTCCCATGTGACACCAAGTCAGTGTTATTATTTGAGTTCAAGTTAAATAGTGTTACTGACTTACCTCATGTGAGTTAAGTTACATGATGTATTGGACTGACATCATGTGACGGTTATATATGTAGTTTTAGGAGGCACTGACAAATGACCTAGTTTGTCATTTAGGTAAGAGGACGTGTTGGTTAGTTCGGTTCATTTAGGCTGATGTGAAAGCTGCCAATCGAACTCTGCTGAGATCAGGAACGCAACAGTGGATCATTTTTTCCCTGGTCTGGACCAAATGAACCAAACGACAGTTGTGGAAGGAGCCTTAGAAGATACGTCAAAACGTTTACGTTGTTATCCAGCAGCAGCTTGCGTCTTAAAAAGCATTTTGTTGACCTCACAGATGTCTACTTTCTGTCTGGACATATAAAATGTTAGCTCGGAGCAAAGCCAATGTCCAATATTTTCTCAGACTGTGCCGCTCTGCTCTTCTCCTTTGCTGGAAGCTGCAGTCTGTGGAAATACTGCATTGAACTTTTTCACTGGGCAAACCCTCGGCAGACAGTGGACATCAGTGGAATTACAAAAATATATAACCTGTCGCTGGATAACATTTAAAAAACAATGTGTATGGAACGCTGCGTGAATGACAGAGTAAC
>NW_025730916.1:0-1103 GCF_021292245.1 Micropterus dolomieu
CAGCAAACGGAAAGGTAGGCTGCTCGTGACACTCGGGGAAGAAGCACAATCCTGGGCTATAAACCGAGCATAGTCTGTACTCAGATATGTATGTAAACCTTGAAATCGGTTGTGGTGGACGCGGTCGTATCAAATATTTTGTTGCATGCTTTCCAGCGTCCTGTATGGTGTACTTGCTACATGGAAACAGTGTGGTGTTGAAATCCTCTAATGTCATAATTTGACAGGTCCCTGACTTCCAACCTGTCGTGAGAGATCGTATAATGAATAGGACCTTCGCCATCATCAGTCCCCATTTCCAGAACTTCAAGGAAGATGACTGGTTTGCTTGGTTCCATCTGAAACTGGTCCTTGTCCTCCCAAGTTTCACTCCAATGATGCTCGAGAACGCAACCTCAAACATAAACTGCACAAACTACCATGTTGTGTGAGTAGCATTTCACCAACAAGCAAGATTCCATTGCACCAAAGTACAAAACGGTAATGAGGGACAGCGTAAGAATGTTTCTTTTCACCCTGTGCAGAGTGAGTGGGCTGGCCGAAGCTTTCCGCGCAATGCCGTTACATAGACGACAAGGAATCGCAGACGTTCTGCTGGGCTACTTGAGAAAATCTGCCGGTGTCATCAACAAACCGGGTAGGTCTGACAAAGGAAACTGCGTCGTGTGGTTGCTTGTGTAGGCTTGCCCATGGACTTATTTGTGAAATAAAAACAAAATTTCTGAAATGGCAGTGAGAGGACAACTGGCACTTACGTATGCTAACATCCATTTACGTGCTTTAGTTTGCAGGCAGGAAATTGACAATGATGCAGAATGGCTTGAAGCAAACTTGGGTCCATTTTCCCTGTACACAACATACTCTGACCTCAACGTCTTCAACCTCTCTGTGGTAAGGCATGCATTCCACTGTCAATCTACCTTGAAAACAGCAGCACAATCTTTGCAACTTGGACAGTCTGTACACCGGGGTGATTTTTCCATGTCAAAGAGAAAAGCAATCCATATATTCTCTTTGTTTGTGTCATCAGGTGGCACTTGTGGACTCCCTGTCCCCAGACCAGAAGGCTGAGCTGATCCTGGATCCAGACAGCCACGCTTTGG
>NW_025730917.1:0-1005 GCF_021292245.1 Micropterus dolomieu
TTTAATCTGATGTCTATAGGAGACTCACCCTGTGGTCAATGTTGACAGAGAAGAGAGGCTCAATGGCATTGACATCTTCATTGTTTCTCTGGGCCTGGGACAAAGGAGATTCACACACACACACACACACACAGACACACACACACACAGACATACAGACGCACACACAGACAGACAGACACACACACACACAGACATACAGACACACACACAGACACACACACAGACATACAGACACACACACACACACACACACAGACACACACACACACACACACACACACACAGACGCACACACAGACACACACACACAGACATACAGACGCACACACAGACAGACACACACACACACACAGACATACAGACACACACACAGACGCACACACAGACAGACAGACACACACACAGACACACACACACAAAGATAGACAACACACACACACAAACACTCACACACACACACAGACACACACACACACACACACACAGACACTCACACACACAGACACACAAAGATAGACAACACACACACACAGACACTCACACACAGACACACACAGACACTCACACACACAGACACACACACACAAAGATAGACAACACACACACACAGACACTCACACACAGACATACAGACACACACACAGACATACAGACACACACACAGACACACACACAGACATACAGACACACACACACACACAGACATACAGACACACACAGACATACAGACACACACACAGACACACACACAGACACACACAGACACACAGACACACACAGACATACAGACACACACACAGACACACACACAGACATACAGACACACACACACACAGACACACACAGACATACAGACACACACACAGACACACACACACACGGACACACACAGACATACAGACACACACACAGACACACACAGACACACAGACACACACACAGACAGACACACACACACACACAGACAGACACACACACACACACACACACACACAGACACAC
>NW_025730918.1:0-636 GCF_021292245.1 Micropterus dolomieu
CTCCTCCTGTCCTCCTCCCGTCCTCCTCCTGTCCTCCTCCCATCCTCCTCCCGTCCTCCTTTCCTCCTCTTGTCCTCCTCTCCTCCTCCCGTCCTCCCGTCCTCCTCACGTCCTTCCTCACGTCCTTCCTCACGTCCTTCCTCACGTCCTTCCTCATGTCCTTCCTCATGTCCTCCTCACGTCCTTCCTCCCGTCCTTCTCCCGTCCTCCTCACGTCCTTCCTCATGTCCTCCTCACGTCCTTCCTCCCGTCCTTCTCCCGTCCTCCTCTCCTCCTCCTCATGTCGTCCTCACGTCCTCCTGTCCTCTTCCCGTCCTTTTCCTTTATTCCTCTTGTCCTCCTCTTCCCGTCCTTTTCCTTTACTCCTCCCCTCCTGTCCTCATGTCCTCCTCCCGTCCTCCTCTTGTCCTCCCGTCCTCCTCTCCTCCTCCCGTCCTTCTCCCGTCTTCCTCTCCTTCTCCCGTCCTCCTCTCCTCCTCACGTCCTTCCTCCTGTCCTCCTCACGTCCTTCCTCCTGTCCTCCTCACGTCCTTCCTCCTGTCCTTTTCCTTTATTCCTCTTGTCCTCCTCTTCCCGTCCTTTTCCTTTACTCCTCCCCTCCTGTCCTCACGTCCTCCTCTTGTCCTCCTGTCTTCC
>NW_025730919.1:0-1076 GCF_021292245.1 Micropterus dolomieu
AGTTTGCTGGTCATCCGTTCTGATGCGGAAGAAGAAGAATCATTTAACACTGCGGACATATCCCCACCTTCTGAGTGTGACACCTGACTGTCGTTAGGCACTGGTGTACAGGAGGAAGTGATTGCTCTGGGTTTAGAGGTTCCTTCTTCAGGAGCTCCTGAAGTCATCTCAACATTGCATTTGAGCAATTGCTGACTTTCAACATGAACCCTGACATTCAAGTTCTCACTATCAAAATCATGGCAGACGGATGCAGATACTTCATCATCATTAATAGATGATACTCTTGAAGTCTGCCTGTTGCTGGCTTCAGGGCACTCCAACCTGATAATGGCATTTTCTGGTGGTGTGGTCAGCACTGTTGTGATTAGGTCTTTGATGTCAGTTAATGCACCTGCCACTTTCTCGCTGTGGCTTTCTTTGTTTGATGGCTCCATCTCCATCCAGAGCAGCACCTGCTGCAAGAACTTTTTCACTGCGTCCTCTGTGATGGCATATGCATTTGTCCTGACAGAGGCAGAGGCACTTCTCACGCATGGGACCGTGGGAATCTTATATGTCTGGCCAGCCATCAGATTACTGTATATTTTATCAGTCAGCTCCTTTGAAAACTTCCTGATCACGCCACTGGATGCGATGTCTTCCAGTGTTTTGTTGGATTGTGCTGCAGCTTTCTCTGGCAGGTTGAATTCATTAAACAAGCTGTCAACATCATTTTTGATGGTCTCAAAATTTAGTTGAGAAAACTGCTGCTCTCTCATGCTGATCAGTGTCGAGTTGCTGGTTGGATCACTAGATGCACGTCTGGGCCTTGGAGAATAAGGAACAGTTCCTGGTAAAATGCCATCAATAGCTTCTTCAAAGTCGTCCTCTTCCATGGATTTAGGCTGATAGGACATAGAATCTGGGTTGAGTCTCCCAAGGAAGTCCGTCTTCAGCTCGGTCATCATTTTGTCAAACTGCTTTTTAGTAAACTTGAAAAAGCTGCGTTTGTGAACTGCTTGGTAGGTATCTTCTGAAGGTGCGGCCTGTGAGACAAGAAAGTCTCTCACCTTATGAAATATTAACCCCATATT
>NW_025730920.1:0-1554 GCF_021292245.1 Micropterus dolomieu
TGCGGTCTGTCGACATGGAGTTTTTCTCGGCGCTCTCAACATGTTCAGGGGAGAAATATATGCTTATCCCCTCTACCTGCAGAACAAGCTGGCAAATAAGTCAATAAGCTTTTTTGCCATGGATGTAACCTGCAAGTACTGGCCCTACCTCCACAAAGTGACAAAAAGCTGCCCGGAGCTCCAGCACCTTCTGAGCATGAAACCATTCCTCTCAGTGTTTCATGCCAAAGCCCATGATTTTAAATGCGAGGTAAGAAAACATTACCATGTCATTAACCGTCCCTAAACACCTGCAAAGGTATGTTGGCAGCTTTTAAGTATTTTCTTCAATAGGTTAAATGGAGTGGAGCTTACCAGCAAGGGGCCGGATTGACACTTGGGGAGGAGGTTGAGCAGTGTAACGCCTTCCTCTCTAGGATTGCTGTGACCACAAAGCACATGTCCAAAGCAGGTAAGGTAACCACACACTGCGCTACTTAGATTGAATGTGTTACAAGAAAATTGTAGCCAGTGAGGGACATGTGGTACAACACAGATTAGTGTATTTTTTTTTCTTTTTTACAGGACGTACAGACATGCTTACACTGATGGCCATGCGCTGGAATCAGCAAAAGTTTAATAACTTGGCTGCTTCACTTGCCTGCCGATATCAGAAGGTAGAGATGAGTATTGTTGTTTTCTTATATTGTAAATACCTTCTATTGTATATTTTTGTAGGTATAACATTTTTATTTCATTTCCTTTTTTTGTTATTTGAAGGCCGCAAAACGCCTGGAAAGCCAACTTCAGGATCTGGAAAGCATGAAAATCCAGCTGGCAGTGACACAGGTTGAAGTTGAGGGCTGGCTCACTGATATTAAGGAGTGGGCAGAAGGTGATAGTTATACTATTATTTCAATGTCTCAGTTCTGCAGAATAATGGGAGACATGCTTCTGCAAGTAATTACTGTTTTAAAATGAAATCATACATACACTGTTTTCTTGGTCATTTACTTGTGCAGTTAAAATGCCAAATTTTAGTATGTAGTGCATGCACACTGGAAATCATGTCAAAACAAAGTGCCCTGAAAGTACCTGAATGGTGCACAATCCAAAAGTTGGAACATTGGACATTTCGGTGACATTCAACACTTTATTTTAAGGTGTCCTTCTTAGAGTGTAATTATACATTTAAATACGGAGTAATATTAATTAACTACATGTACTTACTATAGGATTAGGGTAGGATTAGGATTTGGTTGAGGGTTAGTTACATGTAATTATGCATAATTTATTGTTATTACTATTTTAAGTTCATGTAACATATGTAACAAGGACACCGTAAAATAAAGTGTTTCCGACATTTCTTGCAGTTAGCGGATCCCATCTTGGCTACGTTGTCATTTTCTTTGGTACCCTGTTACATACTTCCTATACATGCTAATAAATATGAAATGAATATTGAGACTCACCTGTCCTTCCTCCAGGAGCTTTTTTTTATAAAGAAAAAAAAAGCAGCAAAGAGGTTAAGGTAATCCTTATGACTTCCCTGTGGCGTTCTGTGTTACACTGAGA
>NW_025730921.1:0-447 GCF_021292245.1 Micropterus dolomieu
GTGAGAAGAATCATGACACAGACCGCTTTTTAGATAGCCTGGATCTTACACGGACGCCAGCAGAAACTCAGACGGTACTTGAAGACAAAATAATCAAACAAGAGGTGCTAGATGCTCTGACTGGGCTCCCAGGAGGAAAAGCCCCCGGCCCTGATGGCTTTACAATTGACTTCTTTAAGGCATTTCAAATAAATTACTCGATCCCCTCATAGAAATGTTTAATCACACAATTGAAATCAGTCAGCTACCCCAAACTCTGGAAAGGGCCCTTATCACAGTTCTGTTGAAACCAGGGAAAGACCCTCATCTCATGTGGGTCATACAGACCTATTTCCCTTCTGCCCACTGAATATAATAATAATAATAATAATCCTTATTTGTAGAGCACTTTTCAAAAACAAGTTACAAAGTGCTTTAACAAGTGTAAAGAATAATACAAAAAAAGAT
>NW_025730922.1:0-1171 GCF_021292245.1 Micropterus dolomieu
CTCAGCCAGCAGCTGAGTTTTTAAGACTACAGACCAGTCTTTTCTCCAGACAGACAGCTTTCTATTTAGCTTGTTTTTAACATTTGGCTAATGCCAAGCTAGCGTTAGCTGTGCTTGTCTTAAACATATAGGATGAGGACAGAGAGATAAATTAACCATTTCTACATGTTTAACGTTACCTTACAGACAGGTGTATTGATAAAGTATTGTCTTTTTACTTGCAAAGGTTTTATTGCACGTACTTACAGTAACGAGCGTAGCTGTCATCAACTAACGTTATAGTAGTTTGGAGCTAACTTAACCCTCACCGTATTCCACCGCGACGGCGCCGCCTCTCGCTGTGCTGCCGGTGTTATGCCGAGTTTTGCCTGCCTGCCGAGAATTGCATACACCTCCAAATACTGCTTTTAAACGCTATAATATTCTTCGTGGGGTCCATCAGTGGTGTTAAATGATTCTAAGTACAGTGAGTAAAATAAGTATTTGAACACCCTGCTATTTTGCAAGTTCTCCCACTTAGAAATCATGGAGGGGTCTGAAATTGTCATCGTAGGTTCATGTCCACTGTGAGAGACATAATCAAAAAAAAAACAAATCCAGAAATCACAATGTATGATTTTTTAACTATTTGTATGATACAGCTGCAAAGAAGTATTTGAACACCTGAGAAAATCAATGTTAATATTTGGTACAGTAGCCTTTGTTTGTAATTACAGAGGTCAAACGTTTCCTGTAGTTTTTCACCAGGATTGCACACACTGCAGGAGGGATTTTGGCCCACTCCTCCACACAGATCTTCTCTAGATCAGTCAGGTTTCTTGGCTGTCGCTGAGAAACACAGAGTTTGAGCTCCCTCCAAAGATTCTCTATTGGGTTTAGGTCTGGAGACTGGCTAGGCCACGCCAGAACCTTGATATGTTTCTTACAGAGCCACTCCTTGGTTATCCTGGCTGTGTGCTTCGGGTCATTGTCATGTTGGAAGACCCGGCCTCGACCCATCTTCAATGCTCTAACTGAGGGAAGGAGGTTGTTCCCCAAAATCTCGCAATACATCGCCCCGGTCATCCTCTCCTTAATACAGTGCAGTCGCCCTGTCCCATGTGCAGAAAAACACCCCCAAAGCATGATGCTACCACCCCCATGCTTCACAGTAGGGATGGTACTCATCATT
>NW_025730923.1:0-1218 GCF_021292245.1 Micropterus dolomieu
ATCCAGTGAACTAGCTAGGGTTGGAGAGTGGGATTCTTTGGACAGATATACAATAGGGAGTGATCATTACCCAATATTATTGAGGTTTGGGAAAACTTTATTGAGTGAAGAACAGGGTAACCAAAACTTATTTAATTATAGTAAGGCAGATTGGGCATTTTTTTCTGAAAAGTGTAACAAAACTATAGAGGAAGTAAATGAGGAAGGGACAATAGAGGAATGGAATAGCAGCTTATGTGAAATAATTATGAAAAGTGCAATTGAATCTATCCCGATAAAGAAGTGTTCTAAAAGGAAAATTAGTGTGCCATGGTGGAACAAGGACTGTGATAAAGCAGTAAGAGACAGGAATTGTGGGTATAGAGCATTGAGGAAACATCCAACAGAAGATAAAGCAGTAGAATATAAAAGACTGCGAGCCAAAGCACGCAGAGTGATTAAGACTGCAAAAAAAGAGTGCTGGAGAAAATACTGTGGAAAGGGGGCAGAGACTGCAGTAACAGAAATATGGTGGGCAGTACATCGTATGGCAGGAAGTAATAGGAAAAGGAAAATGCCAGTTTTAGAGGAGGGAGGATTGTTTGCTACAAGTGATTTGGATAAAGCAAAGCTATGTGAAAATAACTTTAGAGCTGTTCACAGTGGAGCTAACATTGGTGAAGTTGGTCCAGTACAAAGTGGATTCCGTAGAGGGAGAAGTACCATGGATGCCGTTACGTCCCTTGACAGTGATATAAAGAAAGCAATGGTGAATAGAGAAGTATTAATGGCGGTGTTTATTGATATTGAAAAGGCGTATGACATGCTATGGAAGGAGGGGCTTGTCATAAAACTATATGAGGCTGGAGTCAGAGGGAGGATGATTAACTGGATACAAGACTTCTTGAAGGACAGGAGAATTCAAGTTAGGGTTGCAAATGCTTTATCAGCTGGTACAGGTATCGATAACGGAACTCCTCAGGGTAGCGTGATAAGCCCAGTCCTTTTCAATATTATGATAAATGATATATTTGAAGAAATTGGGAATAGTTTTGGAAAATCTCTTTTTGCAGATGATGGGGCCATCTGGAAAAGGGGCAGGAATATCAAACAAATAACTGAGCAAATGCAAGTAGCTCTGAACAAAGTAACTAGTTGGGGTGAAAAGTGGGGGTTGAGGATATCAGTGGAGAAATCAAAGTATATAATATTTGGTAATAAGAAAACTGAATGTGGTGG
>NW_025730924.1:0-525 GCF_021292245.1 Micropterus dolomieu
AAATAGACAAAGATCCACAACCGTTGGTCCAATCATCACAAAACGCAAAACAGGCTACAAAATGCATATTGTTTGTCCAATCAACACAAAACTTGCAGTATATCTCTACATCAGCACCTCAGACATACCCTGAAAGTCTCATTCAAATCCACCGCTAGGGGGTGCTATAAATGCATCGTGACTGGACGTGGAATGATACAAATCAAGCTATAGATCAGAAAATGGTTGTCCAGTTGTTACAAAACTTGCAGAATGTGTTTCGTAACAATATTTAACCTTGTGTGAAATAATTTTGATGGCAATATTGGGGGAAAAAGGTATGAACCTGCGAATCGCCGCTTATGGCTATATTTAGGGCCCGAGCACGACCGTGTGAGGTCCCTATTGAATTTGCTCGGATTATTTTTTTTTTTTTTTTTTTTAGGGCCCGAGCACGACCGTGTGAGGTCCCTATTGAATCTGCTCGGATTATTATTTTTTTTTTTAGGGCCCGAGCACGACCGTGTGAGGTCCCTATTGAATTTG
>NW_025730925.1:0-952 GCF_021292245.1 Micropterus dolomieu
CTGACTTTCAACATGAACCCTGACATTCAAGTTCTCACTATCAAAATCATGGCAGACGGATGCAGATACTTCATCATCATTAATAGATGATACTCTTGAAGTCTGCCTGTTGCTGGCTTCAGGGCACTCCAACCTGATAATGGCATTTTCTGGTGGTGTGGTCAGCACTGTTGTGATTAGGTCTTTGATGTCAGTTAATGCACCTGCCACTTTCTCGCTGTGGCTTTCTTTGTTTGATGGCTCCATCTCCATCCAGAGCAGCACCTGCTGCAAGAACTTTTTCACTGCGTCCTCTGTGATGGCATATGCATTTGTCCTGACAGAGGCAGAGGTACTTCTCACGCATGGGACCGTGGGAATCTTATATGTCTGGCCAGCCATCAGATTACTGTATATTTTATCAGTCAGCTCCTTTGAAAACTTCCTGATCACGCCACTGGATGCGATGTCTTCCAGTGTTTTGTTGGATTGTGCTGCACCTTTCTCTGGCAGGTTGAATTCATTAAACAAGCTGTCAACATCATTTTTGATGGTCTCAAAATTTAGTTGAGAAAACTGCTGCTCTCTCATGCTGATCAGTGTCGAGTTGCTGGTTGGATCACTAGATGCACGTCTGGGCCTTGGAGAATAAGGAACAGTTCCTGGTAAAATGCCATCAATAGCTTCTTCAAAGTCGTCCTCTTCCATGGATTTAGGCTGATAGGACATAGAATCTGGGTTGAGTCTCCCAAGGAAGTCCGTCTTCAGCTCGGTCATCATTTTGTCAAACTGCTTTTTAGTAAACTTGAAAAAGCTGCGTTTGTGAACTGCTTGGTAGGTATCTTCTGAAGGTGCGGCCTGTGAGACAAGAAAGTCTCTCACCTTATGAAATATTAACCCCATATTAAAATCAGGTCTTGGTGAGCATCTTTTGTCACCGCTGCTTGCTATATCTCTCAAGTCACGAGACTGC
>NW_025730926.1:0-944 GCF_021292245.1 Micropterus dolomieu
GTGAGCCCAGTCTGCAGTCATAAGTAGGTCATTCATGACGCGGACCAGGGCTGTCTCCGTGCTGGAGGAACCTGACCGGATTTGAGTGACTGGTTTGAGGATTGCTGTGATCAGTGGACTGATGGCTGTAATGTTGGATTTTAATAATGGTGTGGGGAGAGGGTCCAGTGAGCATGTGGAGGTTCTCATGCACTTTGTGATCCTCTCCACCTCTGTCTGAGAAATGCGTGAAAAGACAGAAAATGTGTTGAATGGGTTTGTGAGACTGATTTTTGGAGGAAGGTGAAACTGTGGCAGAGAGGTTGGACCGGATGGAAGCCACCCTGTTGGTGAAAAAGTCCATGAACCTATTGCACTGGTCTGTACTGGTGTCAGCATGTGCATGTGTGGGAGGTTTGAGAAGAGAATTTATTGATGCGAACAACTGTTAATAAATACCCCCCCCCCGCAGAGCATCATTTAGCCATTAACTAATCCTAAAATTACAAAGGACCATAACATAGCAGAATCTGGATAAATATTACAGGCCTACTCTTATGCCACACTATCAGTATGTTAAAATAAGAAAGTGACTCAAACACATATCTGAAGGATTTTAATTGGTTGAAGCCAACATGTCCACTGTGCACTGAAGTCAATATCTGTATGTCTGTGCTGTGTGCCTCTGTGTTTATCAGAATGCAGTGATGACCACCCGTGCCTGGGTTTACATGATGAAGCCAACTTCAGACATTTTGGGGTGGCCCTGATCACACTGTACGCCATATGCACCGGAGACAACTGGAACGTGATTATGAAAGTATGTACTCACTCCCTCATGACACACAAGTTCTATACATACAGCATAGGATCCCCCAACCACTGCCCCCCCTGGCAACTTCCAATTAATTAATTTCGGGAGTGTTTAGTCAGTGGACAACAAGTCAGCTAAACAATTTGTCTAC
>NW_025730927.1:0-932 GCF_021292245.1 Micropterus dolomieu
AATATTTGATTATAATACGCGGAAATAGATTTTCTTTTAGACATTAAAAGTTTAGAAAGACAGTCCCTCGGGAAAACGGAAACGCTCCCTGCGGGAATGAAGGACTGCCCTCTGGGGAACCACGCCCCAGACCACAAAAGAGCGACACACAACGTCGTTCGCTCTCTCTTCTCTTGTCCTTCCGCTCTGCTCTCTGGACGCTTCGGCACGCGTCCGGCGTGCCTCTCTCGGCAACGCCCTAAGAGTTCGACCAGCGCAACGAAGTCTTTGTTTCGCTTGAAGCTACACACGCAAAGTGCCGCGACATCGATTTTTCCCGCGTTTAACAGCAACTTTACTTATTTTATTTTCTTTCTTTTCGTTTGTTAAAAGTTATCAGTCCGTTAAGTTACACTAGTTAATTCAAGAACGATCCAGTACTTTTTAAGCTTTATACGGTGACATAAGCCCACGGAGGTTAGACGACGCCACGTGGCTCGCCAGCCACAACAATGGACGACTTAAACCTGACCCGAGACAGGGTCGGGAAGGCCCCACTGCAAGTTTCTTCCATAAGCCTTCCAGAGACGGACCCCGGAGAAATTCCCTGGAAGAGAAAGCAACTGGCCAACAGCTTTAAGTTGTCCTAACCGAGAATGCACGGACTCAGGCCGTTTACAACCTGGCGGGAAGAAACACAAGCAGTAAAACCAAAACCCTACATTCTGTGGTCAGTGACGTCTAATAGTTGCTAATCCATTTTTCTTTAGTCCAGCATATGGAATCTTTATACCCCTAGACAAATTTAATTGAGTTATCATGTAATTGCGTTCGTTAGTGACCGTAGGAGTCAAACGCTTCCCACAATCGAACCTCCATTCTCATTGTTTAGCCTGTCACGGCTGTCGCTGTCACCCTTGTGTTTCCTCTTTTCCCTGTCTCACCTCTACCAA
>NW_025730928.1:0-604 GCF_021292245.1 Micropterus dolomieu
CTTTTCACCATTTCTTCTTTGCCAAGATAAACACCTAGATACTTTATACCATCATTTCTCCATCCCAACCCCCCCGGCAGGACCGGAAGACCACCAACCCAGTTTCCAACTGCTAGAGCTTTTTGTCCAGCAGCAGGGTTATTACAGCTCTCCTGCAGCTCAGAGGCAAGGTCTGATTTTCAAAACTTTCATTGAACACATCTAACAAGTCCTGACCAAGCTCTTTCCAGAAGGTCTTGTAGAACTCGACAGGAAGACCGTCAATACCTGGGGCCTTCCCTCCATCCATCCCCTGCAGGGCAGCATGCAGCTCTTCCAAAACCAGAGGCTCCTCCAGCTCAGGATGGTCATCTCTGGAGACTCTGGGCAGGCCTTCACTGAAACACTCAAACAGTTGTTCATGCTCCACATGCTGCGCTTTATACAGCTCAGAGTAAAACTGCACCACCCGTCTCCGGATCTCATGAGGCTCCGTGAGTTCTTCCCCATCAGCTGACTGTAGTGTGTGGATGTACCTGCTCTGCCCATTTGTCTTTTCTAAGCCAAAGAAAAACTTGGACGGAGCGTCCATCTGGTTGATGCTCTGGAAACGTGAACGAACCAG
>NW_025730929.1:0-866 GCF_021292245.1 Micropterus dolomieu
CGATCCAGTTACATATTACACTCAGCCTCCAGGAAACAGACAGGACGACCAAAGAAACAGCAGATTTGTTTCTAATTCCTTTAAATAAATCCAATGTAATACAAAAAGAGACTTTTAAATGGTTTAGAAACAATTATTTTCTTTTAATGCTGAAAGCCTCAAGTATCAGGCTCCACATGTGAGATGCTGTCTGTAAAGAGGGTGAAGGTGATTGGTCCTAAAGGAGGGTGACCCGGGTAGGGTGGACAGGTTGGAGCTGGGTCTAGTACAGATCACCATGTATTTACATTTCCTTATGCACAAAGGCAGAGCCACAGTTACAAGGTGTTGTTGTTACCATAAATCATGATGTAAATATGTGAAAGTGCCAACAGGGCCCTTCTCTGGTGCTGGAGGAAGGAGTGGTGTTCTGCTTTGTCCTGCCAGTCCAGCATTTATCTGAACAGAGAGTGATGGTAGGTGATGGGACCAGCCTTGATACTATCATCAGTCCTTAAACCTGCACAGGCACACATCACCCGTCTTGGGACTCAGTTTCACTTTTATTTTACTTTACACGGGTTCAAACAGTGCAGAGCTTCCCCTGGTGGCTCATCAAATCAGAATTAAAGCCAAGAAAGGCAGTTAAAGACTTGAAAGCTCCAGAGCCAGAGGAGATGCTTTCTGACTCTCAGTAATGCTCACCAGGTTTCACCAAGCGGCAACCATAAGTCTGCCTACATAACTAATGACAACTACAGGCTGCATTAAAATATATCCAAAAAGAATAACAATGAATAAAAAAAGAATAACAATGAATAAAAAAAGAATAACAATGAAATGAATGACCAAAAAACGAAAAACGGGCCGTTTTAGTTGGTTTTTCG
>NW_025730930.1:0-952 GCF_021292245.1 Micropterus dolomieu
CCACGACAGTTTATTAATCCGACGTGGTCTCTACAAAATGTTAAAACCCTTTTAATGTTTAACTACTGACCCTTTTTATCAAATGCTTAAAACTAAGAACAGTATAACTGTTTGACATCTATGGTTCTATTGTGGAGAGGTATTTGATTAAAATACGTGCATATAGTCTTTAGGATCATATTAAAAGTTAATACACTGAAGTCTCGGAGGAGACCGGAAGCCAAGCCCCCTGGGGACACGCCCCAAGAGGCCAGACAAACAAAACAGCGGAGTTTTGTAAGTTACCTGGATTGACTGACTGATTTTATAGAAATGATTAAGCAATCACTACTAACTGATCACTAGGAATAATTGTGTAATTATTAAACCCATAACATTACTTAGGGAGTCCGGAGACCCTGGGCGAACTGAATTTCCGGTGCTACCCTAACGAGGATTTATGAATTATGAATGAAAAAGTTCCATCGTCAACCGCTTATCCTGCGTACAGGGTCGCTGGAGCCAATCCCAGCTGACATCCGCATAGTCCGCATGGTGGTAGGAAGAGAGAACCCAAGCACATGCAAACTCCACACAGAAAGGCCAGGGAAACCGGGGTTTGAACCCACATCTTTCTTGCTGTGGGGCGACAGTGCTAACCTCTGCACCACCGTGCCGCCCAGAAGTTTTTATTAAATATAGTACTGCATAGTACACAGCACGCAGTAGTTCTTGAATTCCATTTTGCACATGGCTAATTACTGACCGAAATAAAAAAATACCCCTCAAATAAATGTATAAAGATAAAATACTTACCTTTAGCATTTTATAAAACACTAAAAATCCCAGTCTGCTCTGATTGGTCAGCTGGCCCACTCTGTTGTGATTGGTCAACTGCTTCGTAGGTGTGTTGGGGAAAGTCTAGCTAGTTTCTGACAGGACTCATTAAAGTTATGACTTACTTGATACTCTG
>NW_025730931.1:0-1783 GCF_021292245.1 Micropterus dolomieu
GGCCGAGCAGCTGCATCCAAGCCTTACATCACCAAGTGCATTGCAAAGCGTCGGATGCAGAGGTGTAAAGCACGCCGCCACTGGATACCAGAGCAGAGGAGTCGTGTTCTCTGGAGTGACGAATCATGCTTCTCTGACTGGCAATCCCACGGACAAGTTTGGGTTTGCCGGTTGCCGGAAGGGAAATTTGGACAAATGGAGGACCACACGTATTATTTAGCCCAGGAGCCGACAGAGCTTGTCGGCCACCGTAGCGTCTCCTGGAGAGGGAGGCGGGAGCGGTGACTGAGACGTTTATTGCATTTCACAACCCTCACCACTAGATGCCACTAAATACTACACACTGAACCTTTGTAAACAGCAGATCCTGGGTTCAACTCCCAGCAGTGCCTTGCTGCTACAGATGTGATGTTTTTGGGAGAGATTGGCAGAAGTAAAATGTAGTCTGTATTAACGTATAATCACCTAAAATAAGAATCTGTTGGTTTTTGTTATGAGCCCGTTATATCTACAGAGGGAGCGCCTCATCTTCCACAGAGTCCGCCGTCTTTATACAGTAGCCCAGAATGGACACTGGCTCTAGAGAGGAGCTTGGCGAGTTCCGCGGCACCCATAGTTTCTCCCACAACGCTTGGAAGTAGAGGGTGAGGCGAGTGGTAATCATTTGGTTGCAATCTGCACGCTCACCACTAGGTGGCAGCTACTACAGCTGTATGAATCCAAAGTTAACATTTTGCTGTGATTAAATGACATTAAACGGATCAAACTGATGCTGAAATAACTACAATATGATGCCGATTTGTTAAACATATAAATTCATGCTTTGTCACTTCTGTCAACAAGTCAGCATGACAACAACTTCTAAATTATTTGTTTTCTGAATGTAGTTTGGATTGATCAGGGCTACGCTATGCTAACTTCGTTCACAGTAAAGTACAACGATAGCTGGTATAAAGTTACAGACACATATTTTCTGAACTCACCAGGTACTTCAACTTCCTCGCTTTCTTTTCTCCAAGTAATGTCCAGATTTGTCCGGTTTTGATATAAATATGAAGTAGTAGTCCAACAGAGCTCTGGGTGCCAACCGACGCTAACAACAACAGTGGGACCGGACGTGCACGGAAGCTAGCTGCTGAGAAGCTCGAGTGAAGATAAATCAACATTGTAATCCCAAAAACTAAAGTAAAAAGCTAATTTAATAAAAGCAGGTAACTCTGAGCTCCTCCCGCGAGCAAACGGCGTAGTTCTCATAGCATAAACCAGACGGACTACAGGTGTTTATTTGTCCAAAAGCTGCAGCGCTGATAGGCTATCGCGGCTCCGCATCATGTGACCTTCTTGCTCAAGTTGAAAATCTTCAACTCACGCGTTGCCGGCAGCGCCGTAGGTTCCTCACTCAACATCTGTCTGGCCACAAGGCAAGGCCGAGGCGCTGTAGCTTAGTGGTTAAAGCACCTGTCTTGTAAACAGGAGAGCCTGGGTTCAACTCCCAGCAGTGCCTTGCTGTTACAGAATTCTTAATGTCTGCAATGTTTAATCTGTTATGTAGTGAGGATCCCCTGCTTAGATGTTATTCATATGATGAAAAACTGAGTGTTTCACCCTTTCTCACTGCATAGTATGTGTTTGCTGTGTAAATCTATATGTATACTATCCAACGAAGGTTAAAATCAAGGGCAACTGCACTTGGTTGAACATATTGGAAGACGTTTCGTCCCTCATCCAAAGGACTTCTTCAGTTCTGACTGACTGGCAGGGAAACTCACCTATTTAACCTCAG
>NW_025730932.1:0-1099 GCF_021292245.1 Micropterus dolomieu
GACTAAAATCTATCAGCACAAACTCTAGTGAAGCGAGTGTTGCAGACAAACGCCACTCTAAGGTCAGAGGTGACGGTCTTCCCCTCCCCCTGCAGCGCTGGAGGTGGCGGGGGCCAGCGCCAGTTGCAGACCTGGAGGTCCGTGCCCCATCAACAACAATGACCCCGACCTCCAGAAGGCCCTCCTCGTCGCCACCAACTACTACAACACCCAATCAAAAGACTCCTTCCTCTACAAAATCTCCTCCATCAAAAAGGCACGGAGTCAGGTACGACACAGGAAACGTTTCATGTGCACTCTGTGGGGTCAAAGGTTTCCTCTAAACGTGTCCCTAATGTTGCAGCAGGTAAAGGTGTGTAGCTGAATCCATGATATCATTTATCAGTTGATTCCGATTTTCTGTTATCGGAAGGAGGCGAACAACGTAATCAACTAAAGTTCTCAATGTAGCGGAGTAAAAGGTTTGCTCCTGATGGTCGAGCCAGCTGAGTGTTAGTGAATGAGAGACAAATTCTAAAGCACTGCGTGACTGCAGCCATCAGCAGTTACCCAGGTGACGTACAAGTACCTCCCACTTCTACTTAAGTACAGTACTTAGTGACTCTGCTGTCTCGTGTGTTTGTGGTTCAGGTTGTTGAAGGGACTTTGTACATCGTGGATTTGGCGATTTCCAGGACCGTCTGCCGTAAACCCCCCAGCGTCCAAAATCTGTCCAAATGCAACTTTCAGGCTCCTCGCAAGGTGAGTCTGAACTGGTTCATATTACTGACCAGTCCAACAGGAGGAAGGCCAGCTCGCTGTCTGTCCAGCAGCCTCTTGTTTGGTCACTCTCTTTTTCTCCGTTCATGTTCTCTTCTGTCTCTTGCGTGCAAGATTTAAAGGTCTTTTATTAATGTGGGAAAAATCCACTTCCTGTTGTGTTTTCCAGACGCTTCAGTGTCACGTTGAGGTTTTGGTGGTTCCCGGGCAGAAAAAGACCAGGACTCTGGAGTTCAGCTGTAAAGCCTGAAACCAGCAGCTGCCTCATCCCTGATGGTGTAGTTACCTCCACCTGTCTGCTCCTCAAATTTATTGTAAAATCTGCAATAATAAAAACACT
>NW_025730933.1:0-961 GCF_021292245.1 Micropterus dolomieu
CAGCTCATTAGAGGGTTTCTTATCTGTTTGGTAGACCTTCATCACAGTTGGTTTCTACTCCCTCCCTCCCTGAGACAGCTGCAGGATAACATCAGAGTATAAAGTCACCTGTTTCATCACTGTCTCTTTGTCTCAATCTCTGCACACTGGTTGCACTCTGAATGTCTGTCTGAGCCTTAGCAAAGAATAAAACCCTTAAATTCTTTGTTTCAGAAGTCTCACTAAATAGAAATTGACACCCTGGAAATCGATCCCACTGCGACATCTTGAAGGACATCTCTATTCTTAAAATTCACCTCGACGATCGAGGAAGCCTGCAGGGGGAAGATTTACTGCTGTATCCTTTACGAAAGTCTTTTCAGCAGCCATGATGTGTAAAAGAGGCGTGACACACTGCTGGAGTAAACAACAGGAGCAGGAGCAGTTTTCTTTTGTATTCAGAAGTTGTATTAGTTATTTGAGATGATCAAAGGCGCCATCAAACTCTTTGTCCTTCACTGTTTGTATGGTGCCTTGGAAGTAATAATAATAATAATAATAATCCTTATTTGTAGAGCACAAAAACAAGTTACAAAGTGCTTTAACAAGTGTAAAGAATAATACAAAAAAAAAACAAGATAAGAGCATGAAAAATTAATATAAAATTAGTAAAATACAATAAAATAAAAGGGATAAAATAAAGTCAAATAAGATCGGGAAAGGCTCTCCTATAAAAGTATGTTTTAAGAAGGGACTTAAAAGAGTTCACTGACTCAGCCGACCTGATTTCCTCGGGCAGGCTGTTCCAGAGCCTCGGGGCCCTGACAGCAAACGCTCTGTCCCCTTTAGTTTTCAGTCGAGACTCTGGAACAGACAACAGACCTCTGCCCGAGGATCTCAAGGTACGTGCTGGTGTGTATGGGACTAAAAGTTCAGAAATATAACAAGGCGAGAGGCCATGAAGAGCTTTAAAAGTGATCAA
>NW_025730934.1:0-427 GCF_021292245.1 Micropterus dolomieu
ACATGCGCAGGAACCACTGGACGACTACACAGGAACCACTGGACACTGCATAGTAGCCACTGAAAACTGCACAGTAACAAGCGGACACTGCACAGGAACCACTGGACCACGTGCACAGGAACCACTGGACCACTGCATACTAGCCACTGGACCACTGCATAGTAGCCACTGAACACTGCATACTAACAAGTGGATACTGCACAGTAACAAGTGGACACTGCACAGGAACCACTGGACCACTACACAGGAACAACTGGACCACTACACAGGAACCACTGGACCACAGCAAAGTAACCACTGGCCACTGCACAAGAACCACTGCATAGTAACCACTGGACCAGTACACAGGAACCACTGGACGACTTCATAGTAACCACTGGACACTGCACAGGAACCACTGAACCACATGCGCAGGAACCACTGGACC
>NW_025730935.1:0-841 GCF_021292245.1 Micropterus dolomieu
GCAGGGATTTCAAACTTTGCAGAAGACCAGTGAGTCTGAAGGCAGAAAACAGAAGTAATCGTTACTTGCCTGAAGCCACAGTTTGACATCATGAAAACCCAAAATGTCTAAGTGTGGACCTCTGAAATATCTCTTACATAGCTTCGTAGGATGCGCAGCTGATGTTACTGGGGATCACCACCAAGCTGCCAGGCTGGAGGCTCGCCATCACGGGAGCCAAATAGACCTGGAACCACAGCTCAAAGTCTTTAGGCTCAAAGTCTTCAAATTCACCGGCAAGGGCTGTCAAGGTCAGGTTCAAGATGGTGTCTCGTACACCTTGATTTTTGATGATGGTGATGTTTCTCTGCAAATAGAAGGATTCCCGTATTAGTTCATGCAGACATTTTACCTTCCTGAAATCCTTGTAGAAATGAGGGCAAGCTTGGTGACACATCTTTGTACTTTAGTGCATCAGAGGCATGACTCGAGGCATCGTTGGCAGCGCTTCATTCACAAAGCATATCAGAAATGTATCGCTTTGAGTCAAAAACCGGGGCCCCTTTTTAGCTTCTGCAAAAATTCTTTGAGCCCACGGTGAGTTCTACACGGCCTGTTTGTCGGCCAGCTTTCTGGGAAAATATGGCAGGCTTAAATGTTAAGCACTCACCTGCTCGCTGATGCTTGCAAAAGCCTGGAAAAACTGATTGAGCTGCTCGTTATCATGGGACTTTGTCAAGCTTGTGAACACCTCCCTTATGATGGCCTCATCCTCCAAAGCGTGGCTGTCTGGATCCAGGATCAGCTCAGCCTTCTGGTCTGGGGACAGGGAGTCCACAAGTGCCACCTGATGACACAAACA
>NW_025730936.1:0-1251 GCF_021292245.1 Micropterus dolomieu
AATTACAAACTACAAAAAGATGTAAAACGACGACAGACACAAAACGATCACAAAGACACGGCTGTGTCATTTGTGGTCAGTTTGTGTCTCTTTCAGCTGACCAATCACTGAACAGATTCAGATTGTAGGGGCGTTGTTGTCCGGATACACCCGTGGTTCCTCCTCTCCAACCTCAGACCCGGATGCATTTCGGGTCAGGTGCTGCAGGCCGAAGCACAGTTACCTTACAGGTAAAGCTCCTCTCTCCTCTGACAGGACTGAGTTTATACGCCAAAGCCCCGTACAGCCACACCGTCAGCAGCCGTGACTTCACACGTTCACACACAGGGTTTTAATTTCATTCACACTTCATGTTTATGATGGAGTCGTTTCTTTAATTATTACCTGTCTTTTAGGAAACAAGGTGATTTCCCATCTGCTGACCCTGTGTGACCTCCTGAACCGGGAGCTGCTGGTTCTGATTAGCTGGGCCAAACAGATACCAGGTAAATATTCAAATCACCTGGTGGGGGAGGAACCTTCTTACCCGTTTGATAAATCAGTAATACGTTGTTCTGATCTAATATACAGCGGATTTGTCTGAATTATGACTGTTGTGGGTTTTGTATTTGGCCTCATGCCTCTGGGCCACCGTACAGAACACACCGTAACACCTGCTACTATCGTAATCACAAGATATTTTAATTATGAGATACAGAAGTCGTAATTACAAGAAATGGGCTTCAATTGTGTTCTTTGGTGAAGTTTCAAACAGTCGTTATGTTGCTCTTGTCAGACACCAGACTCCATTGATAAAAACAGTGATTTTACCTTTGTGGTCCAGCGCTGCCTTGATCGGTTAGTTTATGTTATTGTGTAACTGTGGGGTTTCTAACCCTTTAAAACACACAAGTCACACAAATTTAAAAACCCACCAAAATGACACAAACTAACCAGCAACTTCCATGTTCTGCAAATTTTACTGTTAGTGAAAATTACCGTTTTGAGGAGATCTTTATAGCGACTTATGTTAATAATTTCACCCAGAACTACAAGTAAAAAGGCATCACGTCGGATATATCAAATTATATTTTAGTACTCAGTAATCGGCTCTTCCCCACCCCGCTCAGGTTTCTCCAGGCTCTCATTGGTCGACCAGATGTCACTGCTGCAGAGCGGTTGGATGGAGGCGCTGCTTGTGGGCGTGGCCTGGCGGTCGCAGCGGCGGAGGAGATCGTGTTCGCCGGGAACCTGCGGCTGGACGAGGCCCAG
>NW_025730937.1:0-943 GCF_021292245.1 Micropterus dolomieu
CTAAGCTAAACAGTGAAAAAGTGAAAAAGCGAGTCGTGATGGTCCGTTTGCAAGGTTTTATTATTATAAAAAAAACAAATAATAAACCTGCAATAATGCAACGTTTCGGTCTTTAAAAAGACCTTCTTCAGGCATAAAATTCTTACTGTGCGTTGAGTTCTGTTGTCCAAAGACGAGCGAAAACAAGGTCTGAGAGCGGGACAGGAAGTCAGCAACTTCTATGACCCTTGACCCCTCCCACCACCTGGGAAGTGGGAAATCCTCCAGTGGCGCCCTCTAGTGGGTAGTCATTTTGTAGTTTTTAACCTAATTTAATTGTAGTGCCAGATCAATATGAAATTAACACTCAGTGTATATCAATTACCGTAATTATAATGTCCTGATTGGTTAGGTTTAGGTCAGAGGGTCAAGTGGTTAAGGTTAGGGCTCAATTAACCTGGTTAGGGTTAGGGTTAGGGAAAGGGGAAAAAGAGCTGGCTAACGACTTACAAAGCTAGGGTTAGGAGGAGGGGAAAAGTACTGGCTAACGACTTACGTAGCTTAGCGGGTTAGGGGGTTAGGGGTTAGGGTTAGGGTTAGGGGTTAGGGTTAGGGGGTTAGGGTTAGGGTTAGGGGAAGGGAAAAAGAGCTGGCTAACGTCTTACAAAGCTCTGCGTTAGCCAGTCTGGTGCACTGTCCTGTGATGCGCCTCCAGAGACCCCAGAAAGGCAAAAACACTCCCTCCTTGTTTGAGTTTTGAAGCATTTCCCACATTTCCCATCATAAAAAACAAAAGTGCATTACCTTTGCCTTTGTTCAAAAAATTGGACTTCACGAATCCTTTAATGTCTGCATCCTACTTGGATGTCTTACGATGAATTTTCCTATCTTCCTGTCCTATTAATCCAGGCCTACTTGGTCCTGCTTCACTCTGCCTTGTTGCAACGTTTCGGAGAACTATTTG
>NW_025730938.1:0-554 GCF_021292245.1 Micropterus dolomieu
AAGGTGGAGAGAGAGACAAGTGGAGAGAGAGAGAGGTAGAGAGAGACAAGTGGAGAGAGAGACAGGTGGAGAGAGAGAGAGGTGGAGAGAGAGAGAGGTAGAGAGAGACAAGTGGAGAGAGAGACAGGTGGAGAGAGAGAGAGGTAGAGAGAGAGAGGTAGAGAGAGAGACAGGTGGAGAGAGACAGAGAGGTAGAGAGAGAGAGACAGGTGGAGAAAGAAAGGTGGAGAGAGAGACAAGTGGAGAGAGAGAGACAGGTGGAGAGAGAGACAGGTGGAGAGAGAGAGAGGTAGAGAGAGACAGGTGGAGAAAGAAAGGTGGAGAGAGAGACAGGTGGAGAGAGAGACAGGTAGAGAGAGAGAGACAGGTGGAGAGAGAGACAGGTGGAGAGAGAGAGAGGTAGAGAGAGACAGGTAGAAAGAGAGAGACAGGTGGAGAGAGAGAGAGGTAGAGAGAGACAGGTGGAGAAAGAGGGAGAGAGAGACAAGTGGAGAGAGAGAGAGGTAGAGAGAGACAAGTGGAGAGAGAGAGACAGGTGGAGAGAGAGAGAGGTG
>NW_025730939.1:0-902 GCF_021292245.1 Micropterus dolomieu
CTTCTTTATAAACATTGTGCACTGCACTGTGGGACAGTAGCGTCCATCAACATCAGACTCAGAAATCAAGAGATTGCCCTCATCTTCCAGTCTGAACTGCTACCTACTGAAAACATGGTTAGAACAGGCATGAAATGACATCCTTAACCTTGGAACAAGTAGTCTACGATAGCTTTAACAGCCCTTTCTGGAGCTTTTAACTGTGTCATATGGTCTTCATCAGTGAGGTGGATGGTTTGGCACGAGACCTCAATCAAACTGCTTTTTCTCAAGCAGAGGATTCAGATCCATGACCAGCTTTCAAGCCAACACTGAGGAGGAGTCAGTACCAGAAGAAGTACAAAAGCTGTGGCCTGTACTACGAAGTGATGTAACTGGCTTATCCAGAGAACTTCAGGAGTAACTCGTGACGTCGGGTGACACTTCCCGATTAACCCGTACTACGAAAGGTGGAGGACTAATTCACAGCAAAGTCTCTAAAGTCCCAATGTGGTTGATAATATGGTGACTGTGGGCTAAAATCAGGAGTATTTCGTCACTGCTAAATCCGACTGCGGAGCTCAAGTCCATAAACAGGACACTGGCGTAGGTTCCTGGGGAGTCCAGGCGCTGGAGGATGTAGTGAAGGGCCATGTTTACTGCGTCGCCTACAGACCTGTTGGCTCTGTAGGCGAGCTGCAGGGGGTCCAGGAGTGGGTCTGTGATGGATTTCAGGTGGGACAACACAAGGCACTCAAAGGACTTCATAACCACACACGTCAGGGCGATGGGTCTGTAGTCGTTTAGTCCCGTGGTCCTTGGTTTTTTGGGGACAGGGATGATGGTGGAGACTTTGAAGCAGGCTGGCACATGGCATGTCTCCAGTGGGGTGTTAAAAATGTCTGTGAACACCGGAGACAGCT
>NW_025730940.1:0-849 GCF_021292245.1 Micropterus dolomieu
TTCTCTGCATTGTAAAGGTGAGGTAACTTGACAAATACCATAGATAGAGTGAACAACAACACAGCAAGTAAAGTAACTAATGTTAGCTAGGTTGTGGGTTAGCAAACTGACGCTACTTGCTGCTGCAAAGCTAACATGAGAAGACGAGACAGCAGCTCCAGATACTGAGAACTCTCCTGCTGCTACAGCTAACGTCACAACAACAGCATGTCTTGGTGAACTATGAAGTAAGCTGTGTGTCCGCGGGCAGGTCATTTAACGTTACCTGACTGACACACACATCACTGCTGGCACTGCTGGATAGGGTTGTCCATTATTTCTAAAGCAAATTTCTTCCCTGCCACACCGGCCCGTGTGGAAGAACGGACGGTGAAGTGAGTTTCAAGTTGGATTTTAGTTTTACGTTGGACATTTGATAGATGTCGAATTCCAACGTAAAGCTAACGTCACGTTGATGCATATCGCCATTCCCTCACCACAATATTATAAAGTGTGGAATTTGTGACAGAACAATGTAAACGATAGAGCATAATTATAAATGATAGAAGTTTCTCTATCGCCAAACGATAGATATTGTCATATTGCACAGCCCTACACTTGTGTTATCAGAATTGCAGGAAGTCTACTGAATAGGTGAAAGTAAAAATACTTAAAACTCCATCAAGTGAAAGTCCTGCACCCAAAGCTTTACTCAAGTACAAGTCCACAGGTATTGTCATGAACAAGATTTTCTCTGACCTTATCTACTAAATAGGAATCAGTCAAGTTTTGTGGAGAAACAGTCTAGAAACATTTGAGCTCGTCTGTTTTCTGAGACACAAACTTTCCAGGAGAGCCACGTTCACAGTC
>NW_025730941.1:0-987 GCF_021292245.1 Micropterus dolomieu
TTAAAAGATCATATGGCTATCTAAACTCACTGTACCGTTCTATTAATTGTTTCAAGAATATATTCTCAGATGATACTGCCTATTATTGATTATGCTGACATTGTTTACCAGAATACCACCGACACTAATTCAGTGCCCCTTAATGTTGTAGTTAACTCGCTTTGTAGATTTGTCTTGAGGTGTCCTTATAGAACTCATCACTCTTTAATGTATGAATCACTAAACTGGTTGCAACCTAAATCAAGAAGGCAATTCCATTGGATTCAGTTTATCTTCAAATGTGTTTATTTTAACACGTCTCTTTAACATTGCGTGGAAGTCGGGTACAGTGCCGAAGGAGCGGCAGACTGGGGTGGTGGTTCCCCTGTTCAAAAAGGGGGACCAGAGAGTGTGTGCCAATTACAGGGGTATCACACTTCTCAGCCTCCCCGGTAAAGACTACTCCAAGGTGCTGGAACGGAGGGTTCGGCCGATAGTCACACCTCGGATCGAAGAGGAACAATGCGGTTTTCGTCCTGGTCGTGGAACAAGGGACCAGCTCTTTACTCTCACAAGGATCTTGGAGTGGGCCTGGGAGTATGCCCATCCAGTCTACATGTGCTTTGTAGATCTGGAGAAGGCGTATGACCGGGTCCCCCGGGAGATACTGTGGGAGGTGCTGCGGGAGTAGGGGGTGAGGGGGGCCCTTCTCAGGGCTATCCAATCCCTGTAAATCCAAAGCGAGAGCTGTGTCCGAGTACTCGGCAGAAAGTCGGACTCTTTCCAGGTGAGGGTTGGCCTTCGCCAGGGCTGCGCTTTGTCACCAATCCTGTTTGTGATATTCACGGACAGGATATTGAGGCGTAGTCGTGGTGAAGAGGGGTTGCGGTTCAGTGGGCTTGGGATCTCGTCACTGCTGTTTGCGGACGATGTGGTCCTGATGGCATCATCGGTCCATGACCTCCAGCTCTCACTTGGGATGAGCATTAGCACCTCTAAATCTGAAAC
>NW_025730942.1:0-625 GCF_021292245.1 Micropterus dolomieu
ATCCTGCAGACAAAACAGACGCTTCGCCGAGTCCTTCGTCCTGACAAACAGACGGCCGTGACTCAGCCAGCGCACACACACACACAGAAACACACACACAGACACACACACACAGAACCACACACACAGAAACACACACACACAGAAACACACCCACACACACACACACAGAAACACACCCACACACACACACACACAGAAACACACACACAGAGAAACACACACACACGCACACACACACAAACACACACACAGAAACACACACACACGCACACACACACAAACACACACACAGAAACACACACACACACACATACAGAAACACACACACAGAGAAACACAGAAACACACACACACACAGAAACACACACACAGACACACACACACAGAAACACACACACAGACACACACACACACACACAGAAACACACACACAGACACACACACACAGAAACACACCCACAGACACACACACACACACAGAAACACACACACAGACACACACACACAGAAACACACACACAGAAACACAGACACACAGAAACACACCCACACACACACACACAGAAACACACCCACACACACACACACACAGAAACACACACACAGAGAAACACACACACAC
>NW_025730943.1:0-588 GCF_021292245.1 Micropterus dolomieu
GAGGGTGAGAGGAGACAGACGGGTGAGGAGGGAGAGAGGAGAGAGACAGACGGGAGAGGAGGGAGAGAGGAGAGAGACAGACGGGAGAGGAGGGAGAGAGGAGAGAGAGACGGGAGAGGGGAGAGAGGAGAGAGAGACGGGAGAGGAGAGAGAGGAGAGAGAGACGGGAGAGGAGAGACGGGAGAGGAGAGAGAGGAGAGAGAGACGGGAGAGGAGAGAGAGGAGAGAGAGACGGGAGAGGAGAGAGAGACGGGGAGGAGAGAGAGACGGAGAGGAGAGAGAGACGGGGAGGAGAGAGAGACGGGGAGGAGAGAGAGACGGGGAGGAGAGACAGACGGGAGTGGAGGGTGAGGAGAGACAGACGGGAGTGGAGGGAGAGGAGAGAGACAAGAGAAGAGAGAGGAGGGAGAGAGGAGAGAGACGGGTGAGGAGGGAGAGAAAGAGAGACAGACTGGAGTGGAGGGAGAGGAGAGAGAGAGACGGGTGAGGAGGGAGAGGAGAGAGAGAGACGGGTGAGGAGGGAGAGGAGAGACAGACGGGTGAGGAGGGAGAGGAGAGACAGACGGGAGGGGAGGGAGAGGAGAGAGA
>NW_025730944.1:0-722 GCF_021292245.1 Micropterus dolomieu
AGACACACACACACACACTGAGACACACACACACACACACTGAGACACACACACTGAGACACACACACACACACTAAGACACACACTGAGACACACACACACACACACACTGAGACACACACACACTGAGACACACACTGAGACACACACTGAGACACACACACACTAAGACACACACTGAGACACACACACACACTGAGACACACACTGAGACACACACTGAGACACACACACACACTGAGACACACGTACACACTGAGACACACACTGAGACACACACTGAGACACACACACACTAAGACACACACTGAGACACACTGAGACACACACACACACTGAGACACACACACTGAGACACACACTGAGACACACACACACTAAGACACACACTGAGACACACACTGAGACACACACACACACTGAGACACACGTACACACTGAGACACACACACACACACACACTGAGACACACACTGAGACACACACACACACACACACACTGAGACACACACACTGAGACACACACACACTAAGACACACACTGAGACACACACTGAGACACACACACACACACACACTGAGACACACACTGAGACACACACACACACTAAGACACACACTGAGACACACACACACACACTGAGACACACACACACACACACACTGAGACACACACACACACTAAGACACACACTGAGACACACACACACACACACTAAGAC
>NW_025730945.1:0-3955 GCF_021292245.1 Micropterus dolomieu
TGTTAAGTGACTGTTGGTGAAGATGGAATATTGTTCTGTTATGGAAAAGGAAATCCTTGTGTAAATCCAATAAACATCTCTCACAACAGAGAAGAAAAGATAACTTTAAGCTTTGTTGTATCATTGCTCAATCAAGCCAAAGCGACCATAGCCCACTTTAACCCTCTGCATAACCCTCGGCTGTTTTAAGCTTAGCGGTTACACAAAGTCAAAAACTACCTTTTATGAAGCGGGAAGATCGTCGCGTGTGGAGTTAGATGTTCACCGTTAAAGACATGCGGAGTGGCCACTGGAAAGGGGACATCTGAAAGCTACTCATCAAGTCATCGTGTATCTGTCCGGCTGTGTTACACATCGGAACCCGGCGAGAGGACAGGCTGAAACGGAGTCAGCGGGGAGATTACCCGCTTAGCCCAGCATCGGTGATATGACGCGGCGGTGCTCAGCCAGCCCGGAACCAATCTACTCAACTGTTTGAGGACAACGATAAACTTCTTTCATCATTCACCAATGTGAGGACATCGTGAGACGGTTCTTCATCTACAAGGCGCCCCACGTGAGGTATGTTGTAGCGCTACAAAGTAATTGAATGGCCATTCATAAGTTGTGTGCACACTAACATACTTACCAGGGCGTAAAAATTCCAATGCATTGGTGAAGAAAGAACTGAACAGTAACTTTGTAGTTGAAAACAAATTACATTGACTATTGATTGTTATTGTTGTGACGTTCAAGCGTGCTATGAGTTTACTTGAAAAAGACGCGTCAGCTGCTGAGGCTGTTGCGCAATCAGCTGAATGTAACAGTAAAGCAGATGGTTCGGGTGTGTTAAAAGAGAAAGAAAAACGTGTTGTAACATTAACTGCAAAAGCATTTGAACAAAAGCTGGAAAGACTGCAAAATGATAGGAAGGCTAAATTAAATAATGCTTCTAAGCTAAGGGAAAAAATCAAAGAGCTTATGCAAATAGGAGATAAAGAAGGTGTACAATGTACAATGGGTGCTCTTGTTGAATTGTGCGATGATATAAAATGTGTTCATGATTCCTTGCTGGTGATATTACCTGAGGGTGAAAGGGAAAAACATGATATTTGGTTTAAAGCAAAAATGATCTGCAATGATGAAATTCTGTCTGAGGTAAACCGCTGGTTAAATGCTATTCAATTAAAAAAAGGTAACAAAGGTGATGAATGTGGGGATGAAAAAGGTTCTCAAAAAGGTAAAAGGGATGAGCAGGATAATGATGATATCAGGCCAGAGGACAGTGTCTCAAATGTTCCTAGCAAGCAAGTAAGCAGGAGGAGTTCTCGTAGTGGAAAATCTACTAACTCTGCAAGAATAAAGGAAGAGGCAGAAAGAGCTGCACTGCTTGCTCAGGCTGCATTTTAAAGGAACGGCATGCATTGGAGGAACAGGAGCAACAACTAAAAAGGAGAAGAGAGCAACAAAAGCTGGAAGCTATCCTACCTGCCTCCAATGCCAAATTGGAAGTGCTGGCCTCTGCCCCTGACATCAGCATCACATCTAATGGAATGAGTTCTTACATGAGTAAAAGCAAAAGAACAGCAAATGTTACTGAGCTCAATCCTATGGCAAAGGAATACAGGCCTGTAAACCACCACCAAGCACAGCAGGGCCAGGATTGGGCATTGCCAATTGGCAATTCACAACCTACAGCTAGGCTAACTCAGCAGGCTAGTCAACAAAGCCAGGCTGGGCTAAACCAAAGGACCGGTTCTCAAATGGACGATCATCATATTTTACCACCACAACCTTTAGGACCCCACTCATTCAATGCTCAGCCAGTAGAGGAACAGCAGCGGGGGAACATCTGTTCCATAATGGAAAGGCAAACCGAAATAACTACTGCATTGGCCCAACAGCAACGCTTCATGTTATTGCCGGCAAGAGAGATTCCCTTATTTGATGGCAATCCTCTTCAATATATTTCATTTATGCGAGCATTTGAGCAGGTAGTGGAGGATAAGGTCAGTCAAAGTGATTGTTTATATTACCTGGAACAATTCACGAGAGGACAGCCACGGGAGCTGGTACGAAGCTGTCAGCACATGGCAGCTGATCTAGGTTATGTTAAAGCAAAGGAGCTGCTTAAACAACACTTTGGCAACGAGTATAAGGTCGCCTCTGCATATATGGAAAAGGTTTTTGCGTGGCCGCCTATAAGGGCAGAAGATGTCAATGCACTGCAGGCCTACTCACTTTTTCTGCGCTCATGCTGTAATGTCATGGAGAACATACAATATATGCAGGAGTTAGACATGACAAGCAACATGAGAATAGTCATGTCTAAGCTCCCGTTCAAGCTGAGGGAGCAATGGAGGTCAGTGGCACATAACATAATGCATACATCTGACCGTAGAGCTCTGTTCAAAGATTTGGTGGAATTCATTGAGAAACATGTTCGTATTCTGTCAGACCCTTTGTTTGGTGATATTCGGGACTCAGCACCAGGAACAGGTGGTGCTAAGGTCGACAGGCTGAAGTCGCAGCCAGGCTGAAGTCGCAGCCAGGCTCAAGATTTAAAGGAAATAGTTTTGCCACCACCATTGCCCCTGTACATTCAGCAAGAGACTTAGGAGAGAGAAAGGCTGTCTTGCCAGAAAATGGTTCTACTATTAGATCAATTTGTGTGTGTTGTTCGCAAAGTCACTCTTTGGAGGAATGTCTACAGTTCAAAAGGAAGAAGCACCAGGATAAAATAATCTTTCTAAAGGAGAAAGAGCTTTGCTTTGGCTGTTTATGTGCTGGGCACATGAGTCGCAATTGTGGAAAGCGTGCGACCTGTGGGATTTGCGGTCAAGCACATCCTAGTGTGCTTCATGTTGACAGGAGAGACAAAGCCAATGCATACACAGAGCGATCTAAGGATCTTGTGAGACCTAGCACCACAGCATCTAAAGAAGCCTGTGGTCGTGTAGGGGTCGAAAGTGACCGCTGCCTCCTTTCCATCTTGCCAGTCCAAGTCAAATCCATCCAAGGAGGCAGAGTAATACAAACCTATGCATTTCTGGACCCCGGCAGTTCAGCCACTTTCTGTTCGGAACATCTCATGCAAAGGCTTGGGTTGTCTGGTAAACAAACACATTTTCTGTTACAAACCATGGGACAGGAAAGGGTCGTGCCGGCAAATTTACTGTTTGACTTGGAGGTGTCTAGTATGGATAGTAATGTCTTCTATAAGCTACCAGAAGTCCTCACGCAGAAGAAAATGCCTGTAAGTGCAGACAGTATTGTCTCTGAAGGAGAGTTGGCAAAATGGTCATATCTGGCAAAAGTACAGATTCCCAGCTTAGAGGCTAATGTTGACCTATTAATTGGAAGCAATGCTCCGAGGATATTGGAACCTTGGGAGGTCATAAATAGCCAAGGGGGAGGACCATACGCAATCAAGACGGTATTGGGGTGGGTCCTTAATGGCCCTTTGCAGTCTAATGACAGCAGTTTTGAGACAGAGGCTCCTTCAGTAGTCGTTAACAGGATTTCCGTGAGACGATTGGAAGAAATGCTACATAGCCAGTACAATCATGATTTTAACGAAAGAGCTACAGAGGACAAAGGCCCTTCAGTAGAAGACATCAAGTTCATGGAAATTATGGAAAATTCTGCAACACTGGACCCAGAAGCTAACTGGACAACAAATGTTGTAGAAACTATCATAGAACCCGATGATCAGGAGGTCAAGAAGGAAGTCACAGTGAATGTTGTGTCTGTGGATGGCTCACATGATGCCACAAACCGGTTACTGACTTACTTCTCAAGTTGGAGTAAGCTCAAGGTGGCAGTGGCCTGGTTACTTAAATGGAAAGCCATTCTGTTGGAAAAATGTCGCAGGAGGAGGGAGGAGAAAGCTGATGGTAAGCAGAGCACGGACAATAATATGCCACGGAGGAGGCAAGGGTTAAAGGACAAGCCTGGAGGGCAAATTTTGTCCATA
>NW_025730946.1:0-1011 GCF_021292245.1 Micropterus dolomieu
CCTTGTGGAGGTGTACAATTTTGTCTCTAGTGTCTTTGGACAGCTCTTTGGTCTTGGCCATGTTAGTAGTTGGATTCTTACTGATTGTATGGGGTGGACAGGTGTCTTTATGCAGCTAACGACCTCAAACAGGTGCATCTAATTTAGGATAATAAATGGAGTGGAGGTGGACATTGTGAAGGCAGACTAACAGGTCTTTGAGAGTCAGAATTCTAGCTGATAGACAGGTGTTCAAATACTTATTTGCAGCTGTATCATACAAATAAATAGTTAAAAAATCATACATTGTGATTTCTGGATTTCTTTTTTTAGATTATGTCTCTCACAGTGGACATGCACCTACGATGACAATTTCAGACCCCTCCATGATTTCTAAGTGGGAGAACTTGCAAAATAGCAGGGTGTTCAAATACTTAATTTCCTCACTGTATATAATCTTAGCAAATTCAATAGGGACCTCACACGGTCGTGCTAGGGCCCTAAATATAATCTTAGCAAATTCAATAGGGACCTCACACGGTCGTGCTCGGGCCCTAAATATAATCTTAGCAAATTCAATAGGGACCTCACACGGTCGTGCTCGGGCCCAAATAAACCAAACATACCTTACCTGAAAATAAGTATTTACTGTGATATGAGGTAATCTAACAGTAGGCAGAGTCTTGGCTGGAAGCCATGGATCCTGTTTATACCAGCCACTGTGGAAGCACCTCTTCCTGTTACCTTACAGTGTCCCAGGAAACCTGCTGCTCTGGACTGTGCAACACCTGCACATAATAATCAACATCAGTCAATCACTGTGAGGCAACCTGGTGAAAAGTAGCAATGCATTGTTATATCATCTTATAAGGCATTTCAAACGAGCACGAATGAAACATTTAAATTCTATTCAAAAGGAGTAATTGCAAAGGTAGGGAACAGTCAGTTTTCCAGCTTCTTCTGTCTCAGCATGTGCTTTTACAGCCTGAAGAGACTCTTCATCAGTGGTGACAACATCACCTCTTGTGAAGT
>NW_025730947.1:0-618 GCF_021292245.1 Micropterus dolomieu
ACACACACACACACACACTCAGTACACACACACACACACACACACTCAGTACACAACACACACACTCAGTACACACACACACACACAGACACACACACAGACACTCAGTACACACACACATTCAGAACACACACACACACACTCAGTACACACACACACACTCAGTACACACACTCAGTACACAACACACACACTCAGTACACACACACACACTCAGTACACACACACACACTCAGTACACAACACACACACTCAGTACACACACACACACACACACACAGACACTCAGTACACACACACATTCAGAACACACACACACACACTCAGTACACACTACACACTCAGTACACACACACACACTCAGTACACACTACACACTCAGAATACACACACACACTCAGTACACACTACACACTCAGAATACACACACACACTCAGTACACACTACACACTCAGAATACACACACACTCAGTACACACTACACACTCAGAATACACACACACACACTCAGTACACAACACACACACACACACACACACACTCAGTACACACAAACACAGCATACACACACACATACACACACTCAGTACACAACACACACACACACACACACTCAG
>NW_025730948.1:0-1304 GCF_021292245.1 Micropterus dolomieu
GTTTGAATGCTAGCAAAAGTTTTGTGCATGTACACTCAAAAGTTTGAATGTGTGCAAAAGTTTTGTGCTTGTATATTCAAATGTTTTTTACTTTTTAAGTATTTGAATGTACAAATACAAGACATTTTAACTAGTTAAAAACCTTTTTCAGACATGCAAACATTTGAATGCACAAATTCAAAACATTTGAATGTACAAACACAAAATTTTCCCACACATTCAAATATTAATTTCAAAAGTATTGTACATTCAAATGTTTTGTACTTTTTAAATATTTGAATGTACAAGACATTTTCAATAGTAAAAAAACCTTTTTCCAGACATGCAAACATTTGAATGTACAAGTACAAAACATTTTCGCAAGCACAAAGCTTTTCCACACATTCAAACTTTTGAATGTACAAGTTCAAGAAATTTGAAATTACAAAGACAAAACTTTTCAACGCATTGAAACGTTAAGTACAAAAGTATTGTGAATTCAAATGTTTTGTACTTTTTAAATACTTGAATGTACAAGTACAAGACATTTTCGCAAGCACAAAGCTTTTCCACACGTTCAAACTTTTGAATGTACAAGTTCAAGAAATTTGAAAGTACAAAGACAAAACTTTTCAACGCATTGAAATGTTAAGTACAAAAGTATTGTACATTCAAATGTTTTGTACTTTTTAAATATTTGAATGTACAAGACATTTTCAATAGTAAAAAAACCTTTTTCCAGACATGCAAATATTTGAATGTACAAGTACAAAACATTTTCGCAAGCACAAAGCTTTTCCACACATTCAAACTTTTGAATGTACAAGTAAAAATACATTTGAAATTACAAAGACAAAACTTTTCCACACATTCAAACGTTAAGTACAAAAGTATTGTACATTCAAATGTTTTGAAATTTTTAAATACTTGAATCTACAAGTACAAGACATTTTCACTAGTAATAAAACTTTTTCAGACATGCAAACATTTGAATGTACAAGTACAAAACATTTTCGCAAGCACAAAGCTTTTCCACGCATTCAAACGTTAAATACTGTAAAAAAGTATTGTACTGTACAAGTACAAGACATTTTAACTAGTAATAAAACTTTTTCAGACATGCAAACATTTGAATGTACAAGTACAAAACATTTTCGCAAGCACAAAGCTTTTACACACATTCAAACGTTAAGTACAAAAGTATTGTACTTGTACATTCAAATGTTTTGTACGTTTTAAATATTTGAATGTACAAGTACAACACATTTTCACAAGCACAAAGCTTTTACACACATTCAAATATTAATTTCAAAAGTATTGTACTT
>NW_025730949.1:0-1808 GCF_021292245.1 Micropterus dolomieu
TTTAATCAGCGTTATTGGTTGCATTTGAAGCAATAAGCTTTACATCCAATCAAAGTAAGGATGCTAACAAATAAATCGGACAATGTCAAGGCAAGTTATTGATATTCCCAAAGTTATGGTCTTGACTGGTCTTCAAATAAAATCCAGAGTCCTCTATGTGCGAGACCGAGACAAGACTGAGTACAAATGCGGTCGATTCCGAGACGAGACCAAGACCATTAAAAAGTGGTCTTGAGACGGGTCTTGGGTACTACAGCAGTACCTCAGAGTACTGTATGTGCTGGATCTGGGTTGTAGCTCTGGACATTGTTGATGGTTGATCTGCGTAGTGTTGTGCAGATTTCAGGAGCATTCGGGTTGGTTTGACAGACAGGGTTTGATATGTCATTTTTAGTCATGTTGGCAGCATGGCTCTAGGGACAGTTAGGCTAATGTTATTGTGAAGATGTTATTTATTATCCATTGTGTTCACTTCTCTGTAATTCACAGTGCCTGATGTAGTCAAGAATCTCACTGTCACTGGTTTTACAACATCCTCTGTGTCTCTGAGCTGGACTAAACCAGAGGGAATAAGCTCTTTCTATAGAGTACAATGGACTAATGGCAGTGTAACTGAGACTGGAACATCTACAACCATAACTAGCCTGACTGCTGGTGTTCAGTATAATATAACTGTCACTGCAGTGGCAGGTAATGGCAGTACGTACGGACAGAGTACCACTGTGTCCCAATACACAAGTAAGTAAGAGCTTAAATGGGGCTCATACTGTCAGCTAGTCTGCTGAGGACACCTGGTGGAGAAGACTCTCTGCTATGATTTCAACTTTTACCTCAGAGAATTGTTGTAGTCAAGAGCGCCCAAACAGAGACCAAGTCAAGACCAAGACCAGTGAACCCCATTACATGACACACAATAAAATGTGGAAAGCAATCATAGGTACTGTACTTCCAGATCCACATAGAAACACCCTCATACAAACACTACGAGCTGAAATCAACACAAGCATCTTTATTTAACACTCCTTTTCCATGTTTACCCTCCACCCAACACTAGAGCTGGGCGATATGGCTATAAATGTTGTGGTAAAAAATGTCACTTCATTCGATCTCAATAATTAACACCAAAAAAGTCAAACCATTCTTTCTTTCCAATTTAAAGGCAGATGGTAATGGTGGTTTTAAACTTTTTTCCATGGTCAGAACATGACAAACACTTGAGGCCGTACAGAGAAAACTATTTAATATGTAACTTTACATTTTTTCATACAAGTGGAGGCGCATTACTCAGTCTCCACTCCCTGCTGTCACATCTCTACGCTAGCTCTCTCACCCAAATCAAGAAGCAGTACCATGGAGCGTAGCTTTAATGTCCGAAGCTGTATGCAGCTGACAGTAGCTAACGGTGATGTAATTTAGCTACACATTAGCTACATAGCTTTATGTGGCCTGTTAGATCATTTTATCTCGAGCAAAAATGTAACTTAGGAACAAGTTGTCACCACATGCCCTGTCCTCAGTCTCTAACAAACTAACTGCATTAGCTACTTCCATCAATATGTTAAATAAAGTAGGTAGCTTGTGCACCTAGCTAGGAGGCGAACAACTGGCAAACAACTGAAATAATGCCCAGAAAACATACAGTATATACATAGATGAGCTTGCTTGCTTTGCTAATGTCACTTACACAAAGCTTACCTTTCTTTATGTTTTCTTTTTAAGTGGCAATAAATGTTTAACGTGGTCCCGGCCGTCTCCACACGGTTACACTTAAGAATTTACAGATTGCTGTGTGTTCTTCTGGACGCTTT
>NW_025730950.1:0-623 GCF_021292245.1 Micropterus dolomieu
TTCAACTGCACCTCCGCTAGCTGGATGATGAGCACAATGTTGCCTCAGATCAATCCCCATATCCTCCCCTACACTCTTCAGTGCTGCGCTAATGAAAGATCCTGTGGGATCTGAATCGGCCGCCCCACATTGTTAGTTGCACAAATGATGCAAAATAGTCTCATGCAAAGTTGTTACTGCAAAAACGATTTTTACCAGGAGCTGGATCACGTGATGCTGATCCGTCCACAAACAACTCCATGTCTGGGTTTGTTAGAGGAGTCTCCTGCAAGTCTGCCCTTAGAGAGCAGGTTTCTGCTATGACTGCAACACAATCATGCGGCTGTCCTTCACCTGGAGTTGGGAGGAGAGTAGCAGGATTCAGTACAGTGCAGTAATGTTAGATATATCAAGCAACACGGTCTTGTATCTCAGCCACCTGGATGTGGAGAGATGAGATGTTTTTTGTTCAAGCAAGATCATCGACAGCATGTGGAACCAACAATGTCAAGTCTGAATAACCCACAATGTCACGTGATGCCATGGCTGCTTTTTCAGCAGCCGCCACAGCTCTCAGGCAGTTTGGCTGCAACAGAGTCCAGTTTGGATGAAAAATAAGCTACAGGTCTCAGTCGTCCCCCATG
>NW_025730951.1:0-1772 GCF_021292245.1 Micropterus dolomieu
CTGGCAACATCAAGCGCATTCCAAACGCGATGAACAACATTATTAAAACCGCTTTCTTGTGATGTCTCGCTCATGATCCCAGCGTCTCTGGACGTTACGCAGATGTCTGCTGCCACCTACTGGTTACATTTGAGCATGTGAAAAGCGCGCAGAAGCCTCTTCGGCTGCAGGATCAGAGACGATGTGCAAAAACAACATTTCTTGCAGCTTGATTGTGGAGAATGAAATTAAAGTTTGACTTTATTTAAGCTTTTGACAATGTGTCGTGCCATTTGATGATGTTGTCAACAGCAGACATACATAAATGTTTACATCAATGTGTCAAAGCATTTGCAATTTCTCCAAAATAACGGGAAATTGCTTTAATGATGTGCACAAATGACGAGATGATGATGGCGATGTGGAGGCTGAACAAGTTGTTTCGACAATTTCAATTCAGATCTGAGAAATGTACAAAACCAACTGAGAAAATCTGTAAACTCAACTTGCAATTCAGAGCTGGTGGAGCTGGTGGAGCTGGTTCTTTAAGGCTCTCCAGCACGCAGTTTGAATATTGGCCAATAAAAATCCTTCTTCCGCCTGCTTCATTTGCATGCGGTCTACTAGTAGTACTAGTAGGCGCAAAAACGTCTACTAGTAATACTAGTAGACACATTTTGACCTTACTAGTACTACTAGTAGGCGCTAAAATGTCTACTAGTAGTACTAGTAAGAGCTAAAATGTCTACTAGTACTACTAGTAAGAGCTAAAACGTCTACTAGTACTACTAGTAGACATTTTGGCGCTTACTAGTAGTACTAGTAAGACCTAAAATGTCTACTAGTACTACTAGTAAGCACATTTTCATTCATTTTGCCTTTAAATATAGTGTAAAAATCTTTACTAGTACTACTAGTAGACATTTTAGGTCTTACTAGTACTACTAGTAAGCGCAAAAACGTCTACTAGTACTACTAGTAGGCGCTAAAGTGTCTACTAGTAGTACTAGTAAGAGCAAAAATGTCTACTAGTAGTACTAGTAGACGTTTTTTGACCTTACTAGTAGTACTAGTAGGCGCTACAGTGTCTACTAGTAGTACTAGTAAGAGCCAAAATGGTCTACTAGTAGTACTAGTTGCACTAAATGCAAATCATGGAACCTTCCTATTGGCTGGCCAGTTTGAATTTCCTGCCGCCAAAATTTAACCCTTTAAAGCCTGATCAACTTTCAGTGTTGTTAACTGCCAGCTATTTGCTCAATATATATGCAGATTAAAGTGTGAAAATGCATATTTACATTAATGTTTTATCAAAAGAAATACTGGGAGAGGGAATATCCACCCTGTGATTCAAAATAAAAGCCTGTTAAAGATGTAATTTCCTAACAGCATTCTGAACAATGAGCAGGCCTTCAGCAGAAAAAGAAACTGTCACATTCATGTTTATTAAAGTTTCTAAGATAAGACCAGATAATACACAACTTTATTAACCACCCCTGGGGGAAATTTAGGTCGAAATAGCAGCACAAAGGAATATAAAAGAAGAGATGCAGTATTTACACACGATTTACACCATAAAATCAATAATAATTATTTACAACCATTTAAAACCAGAAAAAAGTCTCAGATAAAATCAGGCACAAATCTGTCAGTTTGGTGCTGTGGAGCCTGATGGCTGACGGCACAAATGAGCCTCCAAAGCGCTTTGAGGCCTGGGGCTGCATGTGGCTGCATGTGGCTGCAGGAGCTCCTCAGCTCAGCATAGAGAGCATGAGAGGGGTTGTCCCTCATGG
>NW_025730952.1:0-2209 GCF_021292245.1 Micropterus dolomieu
TAAATTGAATATAAGCATGTACTAGTATGAAGTAAATCTGAAGCAACGACAACTGAAAACAATTCAAGGATAAAGGATAAGTCTGGTGATGACTGATATTTTTCATCCCATGAAAAAGACCCAAACCAACAATAATTTGATCCTACTAACATGTAGTATGGCCGATGATGTTTAGAGAGCTGACATCAAAACAAAGAAAAGTCAAGTATAATTCCATTATTCCATGCAGAGTACAATCTAATACATGTTGTCTCAGCCAGTAACAGGTTGTTTTACGAGGAACTGTTATTAATGAATAAAACAAACATAAATTGGGTTCTGCTGTAGATTTCAGAAGGTGACTGGTGTTTAAGGGAGAGTGGGGTACAGTTTGTCAGAAGTGACGTCATTCAGCTGCATTATTCTCTACAGTCTAACACTATATATTTAACTCTGGCCAGTAGGGATGCACCGAATCACCCAGAAGGCCCAGCAGAGGATGTACTTCCTGCGGCAGCTGAAGAAGTTCAGCCTGCCAAAGACAATGATAGTGCACCTACACCACCATCATTGAGTCCATCCTCACCCCCTCCATCACCATCTGGTACGCTGCAGCCACTTCCGGGGACAAGGGCAGGCTGCAGCGCATCATTCGCTCTGCAGAGAAGGTGATTGGCTGCAATCTTCCACCACTTCAGGACCTGCGTGCCTCCAGGACTCTGAGGCGAGCAGGAAAGATTGCAGCTGACTCCTCCCACCCCGGACACAAACTGTTTCAGACTCTCCCCTCTGGCAGGAGGCTGCGGTCCATCAGGACCAAAACCTCTCGTCACCAAAACAGCTTCTTCCCGTCTGCAGCTAGCCTCATTAACAAGGCCGGGGTCCCCCACTGACACTCCCCCCTTTCAAATAATACAAACGTCTCTGCACATGTAAATACTATTTCATTTCATATCATGCACGAACCTGCCACATCACACATATTTATTGTTGATTGTTAATCTTTGTTGTTCTATATTTTTATATAGTCAATTTATATATTTATGTACACAATATTCTCTTTCGTCGCAACACAAACTGGAGTAATGCACATGTAAATATCTGCCACGTTGTTCTTTTTCTCCAATTAGTTGTATTCTTTTTCCCTATTCTTTTTATTATTCTTATATAACTTGCATTGTCTATTCCATATTTATATTTTTCTACATATATTTATGTCAACTGTATGTTTGTCTACGTGTCGCACCTTATCACCAAAGCAAATATCTTGTTTGTGTAAAACATTACTTGGCAATGAAGTTCCTTCTGATTCTGGATGAGTGAAAAAATTTTACCAAACAATGTGGAAGCATTTTAAAGTGTCTGAGAAAGACGCAAAAATGGCCGTTTGCAGACACTGTTCTGCTGAAATGTCTCCTAGCACATCCACTCCATCTGTGGCTGACTTCTTAGAAAAGGCAACAAACGGTCTGACCCTCTTTGAATGTTTCTGTCACTCGTTTCTGAGAATGCAATTAATAAAGCCACACCTAAACTTGAAGAGCACAGGTATGCAAGCCTTTATGGTAAATCCAGTGAAACCAGAGCGAGCTGACAGGCAGGTTAGCGTTAGAAACTGTCAGTTTCGCTCTTTACAAAGACAAGTGCTGCAGGATGAGACATCTACCTGAAGAGAGGCGGTGAAGTCTTCTTGTTACGCAATACCAGAACCACATACAACATTATTTATCAAACAGGGTCGGACTTGATGAATTTAGTGCGAGGATACACATGTGACAACGTCTGGTTTTCAAAATAAGGTGCCTTTACAGTATGGAAATAAGATTAATTGGATTATATTCACACGAAGTATAAAATATACATAAATATTACATGTGACCATTAAAAGTAAATGGACACAAGTAATTAACTTTACTGGACCCTCAGGCCCACCCACCAAAGTCTCTCCACATCCTGTGGGAAACACTGAGTAAAAAGCACATTTTGACTACTTAATTTATGCAATGGTGAAAACATTGGCAAAAAATGTGAAAAACCTTGTTCGGTATTCAGGAAAGTTTTTCATTATATTCGGCTTCAGCCAAGAATTTTCATTGCGGTGCATCCCTATTGGCCAATGGTTTTAGATTGGATCTGCTGTCATTCGGGATGATGTATCGGCCTCGTGAGTGCAGGTATCGGTCGATGCAGATTATCTCAAATGTCAGATATCGGCCTGATTGATCAATCT
>NW_025730953.1:0-1185 GCF_021292245.1 Micropterus dolomieu
AAGCTGACACTGCTGGGAGGTTATGTGTTTGAGTTAAACCTATAGAGAGGCCCTGTCCTTTGATTATAAATCAAATCTGTCAGCTAGGGAGTGTGTTTTGTAGTTTTTGTCTCTTAAACTCTTGTTTGGCTGTTATTAAAGATTTAAGCTTTGGTCATAATCACTTTATGAGTCTTTTTATTCAGCACTAAGTTCATCAGTGTCTACTGGCTCTTGAACTGCCATTAAGCTCAGTAGCTCTGGTGGTATCATGTGTTTCCTGTTTGACTTCAAACATAGTAGATATAATAATATAGAGTTATTGTTTTTCAGCAGAATCAGCTTTATTGCCAAGTAGGTTCAAGAAATTTGCTTTGGTGTGTTTGTGCTAAACAAACATGGCAGGTTTAGAAACATGAGAAAGATTCATCGGGTCTTATTTAAAAACAAGAGATGTTTCTGTGTCATATATAGTGACAACGCCCGACAGTCAGAGGGGCCTCCAACTAAATTTTCAATAGGGCCCCCGAAGGCCGAGGGCCGGCTCTACTTCCTGTATTCTGTATTTACTATGATGAAGGGTTTGTTTAGTCTTTGCAGTCACTTAATTAAAGACGAAAAGCCCAAAAGCATCGTTGCTGACTGCGGTAGCAACTTCCTTGGTTGGAACTTTGCAGTTGCGACGCAACTGTTTCCTAAAACCCTAGTTGGAACTACGGAGGTAACTAAGTTGGTAACTTACACGGTACGAACCATCGTTAAGCGACGCAGGTGTTCCCTGAAACCATAGTTCAGACGAACGTTCGCACCAACTGTTGTTAAGTTGCATAGTTGGAACTACAGCTCCTGACCTGTGGTTAGAAGCTTAGTTCACGGTGACTACGTCACAGAGAGCAGAAAATGCAGTGTTAGGAGGTGGATGTGATGTGTTTTAAGCAGGGAATGTTAGATAATCCTGCTTTGCAAACATGTTTAAGGTCAATTTTTAAAATAAATGTAGTTGTAAAAGTACTTTTAAATGTATTTGTGGGGTCATGGGTAGGGTTGCATTGATTCAGTAGGCTACTAAGTATCTCAGTGTAGACCATCTACAAACAGCAGGTGTTTTTCTCACAGATTACCCGTCTGCTCACAATAACTTAATTTAATATTAGTCACCCAGTACAAAGGTTAAAGGACAAAACGGAGAATGTAAAGACAAGACTT
>NW_025730954.1:0-674 GCF_021292245.1 Micropterus dolomieu
GTCAGTGCAGCCCCAACCCAAAGTCCAACAATCCCCCGTCCTCGCCGGGGCCCCTCCGGCAGCCCCACTGCCAACCCCCCACAAAACAGCTCCCCCACCTCACGACAGCAGCAACAGCCCCTCAGCCCTAGGGAGTCAGCAGATGCAAATAGCCCCTAGGACTCAACACGACCACACTCCAGAGGGCCGCGACGCGACTGCAAGCAACCATCGACACACCCCAAAGCACAATCCCTCCATACACAGGATCCCGGCACAACCACCAAGCATCCAGTCCGGGCACTAAAATCCAGAGGAGACACCCCCAACCAGCTCAAAAAGGACCAGCCCGCACCCCCAACCCACCCCGTCAACCCCTTCTTCCCGGTCCCCCACCCCTCCAACAACCAGTTGCCAGACCCCTCAGAGAACCGAAATGCAATTATCAGGATGCACAGCATGCACACAGGACAGAGCCGCACACCAGCCCAGTCCCTGCCCGCACCCGATGCCCCCAACCCCCGACAAGCACGCAAGCCAATAATGACCTACAGATGAGCCAATCAACACTACCCTGCTACCAATCTAACTAGCGGCACACAACAGCTAAGTAATGCGCTGCGCAGGAGAGATGCCAGCCGGCGCAAACCGCCCCCATCCCCCCCCCCCACCCCCAGAGACCACACACCCCACCC
>NW_025730955.1:0-1266 GCF_021292245.1 Micropterus dolomieu
TCCTGAAGATCTTCCTCAATTTTCCTCACATCCATGGTCCTCAGGTCCATGCAGCTGGTTTTGTTTCTGGTATGGAACGCATATGTCTTGTTTATTACAGCCACGTGTAACGTCAACTACTGACTACGCTTGTCGTAGCCTGGTTTATTCGCTCCAAACCGGCTGATGGAAACGCACCTAATTAGCAGGGGTTTTGTCTTTTTTTGCGACATTTCAAAAGTCAGCTTGAAATTCGCATGACAATTGGATGGAAACATGGCTGCTGAGGGAAGGTTTTGCCTCTTCTCTTCAATGGCGGGGTGAAATCCTTTTGCTTTCGGCAATAAGTGTCAAACTAAGAGTGAACCAAAATATCTTTTGCAGATTACTTCTTGTAATAGCATTAGTTTCTTTCCTCCATGTTAGCAGTGCAGAGGCAGATTATCCAAATCCATTTAAGTTCCTCTGGCTAACAAAAGCACTGTTGTGCTGAGGTTTCAAACTGCTGTTATGATTCATCTCAAAAACGAGCTGGCAATCAAGAATATGCAACTAAACACCCTTTGATTCACCACTACAACGTACTTAGCCGAGACGTGCACATCAACTGATCTGAATGAGTGTAATTGTTTAAAAGGGCATCTCAGTTCAGTTTGTTTGGCCACACATCGGGAACAACCGGAAAAGTCAAACTAACCACAAATAACCACGTACAGTCTGGTTGGCTATTTTTAACAAGTAACTGGAAAATCCCTGAAATTCTCTCTTGGTCGTCCACTGTGCAGATTGTTCGAGCTTGAGTGCTTTTATCTACTATATAATGTTGTCGACTGAAATCTAAATTAAAATCATCTGGAGTCCAGTAGATATTAACCCGTTAGAAGGCTGGAAAGATCTCCCTGTCAGACACAAATCCTCTCATCACATTATACTCAAATAGGTGATGTAGTCTTCAAAATACCCACCAACTAAACTCCCTCCTTGACACAGTTTACCCTCTTTTCATTCTTCTTTTAAATTTGTTAACTGATATATAGTTATAAAATTCTTGGTACCAGATGGCTTGAAGTGACAGCAAAGAGTAGCATCCTGTTTTAGAGAGGCTTTTTGCAGGCAGTTAGAACCTTGGCTGCTGTACAACACACTTAATGTCACTTGACTTGTAAGCATGAAAGTTTAGGGAACTGTGTAGAATGAAGTATAATAATAATAATAATAATCTTTATTTGTAGAGCACTTTTCAAAAACAAGTTACAAAGTGCTTTAACAAGTGTAAAGACAATAATA
>NW_025730956.1:0-700 GCF_021292245.1 Micropterus dolomieu
GCAGTCTGTGTTTTATTAAAGCGTCTCTTTTATCAACAGACGCTGGTGATTCTTCTTTCTGTGGATGAAGTAGTTCAAACTAGCTCCACCTCGACCAATGACAACATTAAAGTACCGCTTACATATTAATATATCAATAATAATGATCAATACTATAATAGTAAAACACTGACAGTAGCCACTCTGCATCAGTACTTTTACTTTTGATACTTTAAGTACATTCTGTGTACTTTTACTTGGACGCAGGACTTTTACCTGTAGTGGAGTATTTTTATACTGTGGTACTGCTACTTTTACTTCAGTAAATGAGTTGAATCCTTCTTCCATCGCTGGTTACTGCCTGTAAATATTTAGTGAAGACATTTCTACAAAGGAGCAGCTGGTTGGAGGAATGTGTTCATTTAGAGACGCATAAACCTGCAGGAGGATGAGTGTGATCAGCTGCTGCACCTTCTGGGATTTCATCCTGCTGCGCTTCACCGTGGTGTTATGTTCACTGCCATTAAGGAAAACAGACCACTCACTGCTGAGGAACATTGTTTCAACATTTTTATAGTAGTTCAAATATTATACCTGAGTTTTGGTGCTGATAGCAAAATTAGTTTTTAAAAACCTGAATCCAAGGAATATAAGCAGTTTGACTGACAAAAGACAAAGTTCCCAAAAGTTATACCTTACTTTTACACTGAGAGGAGGAGCA
>NW_025730957.1:0-753 GCF_021292245.1 Micropterus dolomieu
AGCAGGTGGCGCTATGACTGTGGGTGAATGTCAGCATGTACATGTGTTCAGGGCGGGACTCTCATCCTACATGTACAGTTTGGTCCAGATGTGAGCATGTACACTGAAGATACGACAACTTCCGTGTCATGGCGAAGAGTTGATCTTTGACGCCACGCCACGGACACGCCCATTGACGAAAACTTGCAAATAGCACAACTTTTCATCTTCAATGCCTTTAGAAGGCACAGCACAAATTTGAGGTCGGTCGGACTAAATCCCTAGGAGGAGTTCGTTAAAGTACGAAGTGTGTAAATCATCCAAAATTTGACGTAAAATTCAAAATGGCCGACTTCCTGTTGGGTTTAGGCTATGGGTCCAAGAGACTTTTTTGTGCGTCTGGACAAGATACACGTACCACAGAAAATTCGTGCACGTAGGTGAAACGTGCGGCGGGGGCTGCTTCGTTAAAGGTCACTTTCTGTTGCCAGCAGGTGGCGCTATGACTGTGGGTGAATGTCGGCATGTACATGTGTTCAGGGCGGGACTCTCTCCTACATGTACAGTTTGGTCCAGATGTGAGCATGTACACTGAAGTTACGACAACTTCCTGTGTCATGGCGAAGACTTGCAAATAGCACAACTTTTCATCTTCAATGCCTTTAGAAGGCACAGCACAAATTTGAAGTCGGTCGGACTAAATCACTAGGAGGAGTTCGTTAAAGTACGAAGTGTGTAAATCATCCAAAATTTGACGTAAAATTCAAAATGGCC
>NW_025730957.1:773-2661 GCF_021292245.1 Micropterus dolomieu
GTGTAAATCATCCAAAATTTGACGTAAAATTCAAAATGGCCGACTTCCTGTTGATTTTAGGCTATGGCTCCAAGAGGCTTTTTTGTGCGTCTGGACAAGATACACGTACCACAGAAAATTCGTGCACGTAGGTGAAACGTGCGGCGGGGGCTGCTTCGTTAAAAGTCACTTTCTATTGCCAGCAGGTGGCGCTATGACTGTGGGTGAATGTCGGCATGTACATGTGTTCAGGGCGGGACTGTTATCAAGCACGTACAGTTTGGTCCAGATGTGAGCATGTACACTGAAGTTACAACAACTTCCGTGTCATGGCGAAGAGCTGATCTTTGACGCCACGCCACGGACACGCCCATTGACGAAAACTTGCAAATAGCACAACTTTTCATCTTCAATGCCTTTAGAAGGCACAGCACAAATTTGAGGTCGGTCGGACTAAATCCCTAGGAGGAGTTCGTTAAAGTACGAAGTGTGTAAATCATCCAAAATTTGACGTAAAATTCAAAATGGCCGACTTCCTGTTGATTTTAGGGCATCGCTCCAAGAGACTTTTTTGTGCGTCTGGACAAGATACACGTACCACAGAAAATTCGTGCACGTAGGTGAAACGTGCGGCGGGGGCTGCTTCGTTAAAGGTCACTTTCTGTTGCCAGCAGGTGGCGCTATGACTGTGGGCGAATGTCGGCATGTACATGTGTTCAGGGCGGGACTCTCATCCTACATGTACAGTTTGGTCCAGATGTGAGCATGTACACTGAAGTTACAACAACTTCCTGTTTCATTGCGAATCATCGACGCCACGGACACGCCCATTGACGAAAACTCGCAAATAGCACAACTTTTCGTCGTCAATGCCTTTAGAAGGCACAGCAGAAATTTGACGTCGATCCGACTAAATCCCTAGGAGGAGTTCGTTAAAGTACGAAGTGTGTAAATCATCCAAAAATGGCCATAAAATTCAAAATGGCCGACTTCCTGTTGACTTTAGGCTATGGGTTCTTGAGGCTTTTTTGTGCGTCTTGATATGATACATGTCCCCAGAAAATTTCGTACATGTAGGTTGAACGTGAACGAGGGGCTAATTTTTTCCAATTTTCTAGGTGGCGCTAGCGAGTCATTTTGCAACGCCCATGTGCGAAACTTGTAGAATACGAAATCTTTCACCGGTTCTGACATGTTTGCAAATTTTGGTGAGTTTTCGAGTATGTTTAGGCCATGTCAGTTGAGCCTACTTTGCAGAAAAAAAAAATATAAATAAATAAAATAATCCGAGCAAATTCAATAGGGACCTCACACGGTCGTGCTCGGGCCCTAATTAAAGCTGCAAGCAGCGTTGGGCGGGCCCTCGCACTTGTAAGCGCGTCCGCGTGTGAGCTGGCCGAGTTGCATGTTCTCGAGCTCTGCCGGTGCGGCTGTGAATTTGCTACGCGGTTATGACGCCGCATGAAGGTGTTATATGTCACTTCCTGTTTCCCCTATGTGGAGCTACATAGCACTTGCCGCTATGAATATAAATCGGTATTGGTGTGTAGATGTCTGCGGGGTGGGAGAGTTATCAAGCACGTAAAGTTTGTTTCAGATGTGAGCATGTACACTGAACAATAATGTACCCAAACAATAAAATAAATTCCTTTTATATTTCCCTGCCTTGTTGTTTATGTGTACATACAGAGGAAGAATGTGAGAACAGCACACATTTCATCGTTACTGTGTGTTAGAGCATGGGAGAACAGTGGATACTTTTAATACAGCCCACACCCCTAATACTGTGTAACTATAACAAGTAGAGAACAGAAGAAAAAGATGTTCTTTCTTTACAACTGTCTGCATAGCTTATTCATATTGTGTAATGAATGAAAATAAATAGGCCTACTAGGCTCCTCTCTACTTT
>NW_025730959.1:0-690 GCF_021292245.1 Micropterus dolomieu
CCTTCCAGCGTCAGCTCCGTTTCCCGCAGTAGCCTTTCCTCCACACCAAACACGACCTGGTCTCGGAGCATGGAGTCCTTCAGTGTAGCAAAGTTGCATGACTGTGCTTTGAGCTTCAAGTCGCTCAGAAAGCTATCAAAGGGTTCACGCTGCTGCTGCACCCGGGAACGAAAAACATATCTCTCGTATGTCTCGTTCTTTTTTGGAGAGCAGCGGGCATCAAACTTTTCCAGCACTTTATCAAGTTTGTTTTTGTCATCTTCACTGTCGTATACGAAGGTATTACACACTTCTCCGGTGGCTTTAACGAATCCATGTCGCTGTTCACAGTGCACCTCGTTCTGGTTTTACTCCTGGTACCATGTTTTGTTCATTATTCTTCATGAAAATAAACTGTGACCACTCTTGTGCAAACGTGGGTTTCTTTATTCCTCGTGCTAGCCAGTCAACAACAACTTCCTCTGCTGCCTCCCTGTACCTAAAACATCAATCCCTTGTTCCCACAAACCACTACTGATGCCGTTTGGTACAATGTGGAATTACACCTAATCATCACACCTGGGTCATCCAGGGCGTCGGCATGTCCCCCTTCATCATCGTCACTGATCAGGAGGGAGGCCCCTTTCTGCAGATTGGTTGTGAAGGCGGTGGAGCTCTGGTGACCCCTTTCCTCCGGTGCACAAGCATCGC
>NW_025730960.1:0-1157 GCF_021292245.1 Micropterus dolomieu
TGATGGAGATAAAAATCCATTTCTAATCCAATCAGATGTGTTCAGGTTTTAAATGTGGAGCTCAACATTACTATGTCCTAATCAATGAGCTTTTCCCTAAAATGAGTAGAGGGACTTTGTCATTGTGTTATTGTGGATCATCATAATGTCAGCCTTCTACAGACATCATCCAAATGTCAGCACAACATTCATACACCTATTCATGTCAACACAGATCAACAACATGCTGCTGATCTCAGGACAGTCTGTGTGTGTGTGTGTGTGTGTGTGTGTGTGTGTGTGTGTTCTGAAGGATCAATATCAGTGATCAGACATTATTTGTGAAAACACATTGAAACCAACAGAAACAAAGAAATATAGCACTTTATAATAACTACACACTGTAAAGCATTAGTGAAGTATTAGTAAATACGGAGTTCATCATTTATAAACCATTGTTCTTATGTTAATACACATTAGTCAGACATTTATAAACACAGTTCTACATGTTGTATTCTTTATTAATAATCTAATCTATAATGTGCTTAATAATTGTATTTTCACACTTTATACATGATCAGTTCACTATTTATAAATGAAGTATTATTTTAATGACAAACCATTTATATATGAGTTGTTAATGGTTCATAAAATCTTTTTTTTTTTTTATACTTTCCTGAGAAAGAATATAAACAATCTCAGCGTAACTCGTAAATCTACCAGTGGCAAAGCCCAAAGGATGCTACTAAGGGGGTTTTCACACCTGAAAGTCCGCACCAAGGTCCGAACCAAAGTTCATGTTTTGATGCATTTTGATACATTCGGTTAGTTTTGGTTTGGTTTCACACTGCAATTCTGCGACCGCACTAAAGGACTTTACCTGACAGACCTGCGTCCTGTCGTCATCGTCTACGTTGGCTGCGTCTCCCTGTACTTGACATTGATTGGTTTATTAAACAGTTCAGCGGGGAGCTTTGACTAGAATGAATGAATAAAAAATGTACATATGCATATTTGCCACTATATTGTTATTATTATAGCATTACTACCTGCAGCACCAACTATACTGAAGGCTAGTTCAAATTCGCAATTAAACGTCCTCGTTGTGCGAACATTATATTGTCGCCAACAGGACAGGAGGAGAAGACAGCAAACAATCTGCACCTCCGTTTGAGCAG
>NW_025730961.1:0-457 GCF_021292245.1 Micropterus dolomieu
CCGGCACAACGACCACGGCTGCACCCACAGCCACAACGACCACGGCTGCACCCACAGCCACAACGACCACGGCTGCACCCACAGCCACAACGACTACGGCTGTACCAACAGGCACAACAACCACGGCTGCACCCACCGGCACAACGACCACGGCTGCACCCACAGCCACAACGACCACGGCTGCACCCACCGGCACAACGACCACGGCTGTACCAACCGGCACAACGAGCACGGCTGCACCCACCGGCACAACGACCACGGCTGCACCCACAGCCACAACGACCACGGCTTCACCCACAGCCACAACAACCACGGCTGCACCCACCGGCACAACGACCACAGCTGCACCCACAGCCACAACGACCACGGCTGTACCAACCGGCACAACGACCACAGCTGCACCCACAGCCACAACGACCACGGCTGTACCAACCGGCACAACGACCACGGCTGCACC
>NW_025730962.1:0-447 GCF_021292245.1 Micropterus dolomieu
CATCGTTGTTTCAATTGTTGGAGCTGGTGTCGTTGTTTCTTCAGTTGTTGTTGGGGCAAGGGTCGTTGTTGAGTCAGTTGCTGGAGCAGGTGTCGTTTCATCATTGGTTGTCGGGGCAGGGGTCGTTTTTGTCTCAGTTTTTGGAGAAGGTGTTGTTTCTTCAGTTGTTGGAGCAATTGTCGTTGATTCAGTTGTTGTCGGGGATGGTGTCGTCGTTGCTTCAGTTGTTGGAGAAGATGTCGTTGTTGCTTCAGTTGTTGGAGCAGGTGTCGTTTCTTCAGTTGTTGGAGCAGTTGTACTTGATTCAGTTGTTGTCATGGCAGGTGTCATCGTTGCTTCAGTTGTTGGAGCTGGTGTCGTTGTTACTTCAGGTATTGTTGGGGCAGGGGTCGTTGTTGCCTCAGTTGTTGGAGCTGCTGTTGTTGTGGCTTCAGTTGTTGTCGAGGC
>NW_025730963.1:0-740 GCF_021292245.1 Micropterus dolomieu
ACAAATCCAGCCAGCGAATTACGAGGTATCAGCGTTTTGTAAGTGTTGCGCCCCCTAGTGGAAGAAAATCCCAGGACTGCTCAGCAAAGCTCGGGCCGGGCATCTGAGCAGACGCATCAAGTTTGGTGACAATAGCTTAAGCCAAATTTGATTTACGGGCATTTATGTAAAATTGTACGTAAATACACAAAAGTAAAAATTTATGGAAAAAAACCCCAAAAAACAGATTGACGTATCAAAGTTCTTTTGATAACTTTTGATCAGAGGCGTCCATAGATGATCCTGCCAAAGTTTCAGGTCGATTGGAGAAACCGTCTGGGACGAGTTTGCAAAAATAGGTTTTAGAGAAAAGAGATAAAAAGTCATACAATTTGACATTTTTAGAGCAGAAGACCTTTGGAGCAAAGATGCAGATGAATCCAGAGATGAAAATAATGAAAGAAGTTTGACTCTAAACGAAGCCGTTTTCGAAATAATTGCAAAAACGCAAAGTTGATTGTTATAGCGCCACCATGAGGTCTATGAGGGCCATTTCTTTCTTTTTTTTGCCTGAGTAGTGGGTGGAATTTGTAACCTACGTGCCAATTTTGGTGAGTTTTCGTCCAGCAGTTTTTGCTGCCCAAACACTTTAAGCAGAGAAAAGGAAGAAAAGAAGAATCAGAACAAAACCAATAGGGCTCCAGCAGCTTTGCTGCTTGGATCCCTAAAAACTGGACCATCAACATGTGGTAAAGGGTGTC
>NW_025730964.1:0-741 GCF_021292245.1 Micropterus dolomieu
ACAGAGGGGGAGACAGAGAGAAGAAGACAGAGAGGGAGACAGAGAGAGGGAGACAGAGAGAGGGAGATAGAGGAAGACAGAGGGGGAGACAAAGAGGGAGACAGAGAGAGGGAGACAGAGACAGGGAGACAGAAAGGGGGAGACAGAGGGGGAGACAGAGAAAGGGAGAGGGAGAAAGGGAGAGGAAGACAGAGGGGGGGAGACAGACAGAGGGGGAGACAGAGAGGGAGACAGAAAGGGGGAGACAGAGACAGAGGGGGAGACAAAAAGGGGGAGACAGAGAGAGGGAGACAGAGGGGGAGACAGAGACAGAGGGGAGACAGAGAGAGGGAGACAGAAAGGGGGAGACAGAGACAGAGGGAGACAGAGAGAGGGAGACAGAGAGAGGAAGAGAGAGGAAGACAGAGGGGGAGACAGAGACAGGGAGAGGGAGAGGGAGACAGAAAGGGGGAGACAGAGAGAGGGAGACAGAGGGGGAGACAGAGAGAGGGAGACAGAAAGGGGGAGACAGAGAGAGGGAGACAGAGAGAGGGAGACAGAAAGGGGGAGACAGAGAGAGGGAGACAGAGAGAGGGAGACAGAGGGGGAGACAGAGAGGGGGAGACAGACAGAGGGAGACAGAAAGGGGGAGACAGAGAGAGGGAGACAGAGGGGGAGACAGAGAGAGGGAGACAGAGGGGGGGAGACAGACAGAGGGAGACAGAAAGGGGGAGACAGAGAGAGGGAGACAGAGGGGGGGAG
>NW_025730965.1:0-714 GCF_021292245.1 Micropterus dolomieu
GTTTGGACACAATTCTTTCTAGAATCTTTGCAATAAAAGGCAGTTTTGAAATTGGTCTAAAATTATGTGGGAGGGAGGGATCTAAACCAGGTTTCTTTAAAAGTGGGTTCACGCAAGCCGTTTTAAAATAATCAGGGACACAACCAGTAGAGAGGGAGCTGTTGAAAACAGATCAAATGGGGCCCAACAGAATCTATTACCTTCAGTAAAAACTTTGTAGGTATAACATCAAGTGGGCTGGAGGACACTCTCATTTGTGATACTGTTTTTAAAAGCTCAGACAAGTTGATGGGATAAAACTGGTTAAAACTCTCTTGTTGCTGGTGAGTAAAAGGCCGCGGGGGTAATAGAGGCTCTGACCCAGGGTAAAAACCAAGTCCAGTGTATGACCACGGTTATGTGTTTGCCCTTTGACATGTTGTTTGAAGTTAAAAGAAGTGGCCATATTTAAAAAGTTAGTTGCATTAACATTGTTGGGGTCATCAACATGAATATTAAAATCGCCACAAAGAACAATTCTGTCATAATTTAAAACCAGAGTAGATAAAAATTCAGGAAGTTCTGATAAAAATCCTCCAGGCGGTTTTGGGGGCGATAAATTATAACAAATATGATTGGTTGCAGCCCTCCAACTTTAAGAGTGAGAACTTCAAAGGAGTTAAATTCATCACAGCGTACTTGATGACATTTTAAATTTTTCCTATACACGCTCAC
>NW_025730966.1:0-6339 GCF_021292245.1 Micropterus dolomieu
CTGGACAACAGAACTAGCCTCAGCCCTGACCAAATCTGCAAATTACTCGACCTCTGTCTAAACACCACCTATTTCCAGTACAACGGTGGATTCTACAGACAGAAGCATGGCTGTGCCATGGGCTCACCGGTATCCCCGATTGTGGCAAACATCTACATGGAAGAAGTGGAGAATAAAGCCCTCAACTCCTTCAGAGGAATAGCACCGAGCCACTGGTACAGATATGTGGACGACACCTGGGTCAAAATCAAAAGCCAGGAAGTGCAAGCCTTCACAGAACACATCAACTCTGTGGACAGTAACATCAGGTTCACACGAGAAGATGTTCACAACAACAGTTTGGCCTTCCTGGACTGCGCTGTACACATTGAAGAGGACAGGAGCCTGCAGATTGGTGTTCACAGAAAACCCACACACACAGACCAATACCTACTCTTCGATTCACACTACCCACTGGAGCACAAGCTAGGGGTCTTGAGAACACTGCACCACAGAGCGGAAAACATACCAACAAGCGCCCAAGCCAGAGAGAAGGAACAGAACCACCTGAAGGGGGCACTTACAGCCTGTGGATACCCTAAATGGACTTTTGTGAAGACAGCTACAAAATCCAAGAAGAACAAAACTACAGGGGAGGAGGAAAAGAAGGTCAAACGCAACAACATTGTGATTCCATACGTGTCTTGAGTATCAGAGAAACTCAGGAGGATTTTCAACAAACATAACATCCCTGTGTTTTTTAAACCCAAGAACACACTAAGACAGATGCTGGTACACCCCAAAGACCGCACACCCAAACACAAGAAAAGCAATCTAGTGTATGCGGTCCAATGCAGTGAGGAATGCACAGACCTGTATATTGGGGAGACTAAACAACCACTACACAAACGCATGGCTCAACACAGAAGGGCCAACTCCTCAGGTCAAGACTCTGCAGTCTACTTCAATCTGAAGGACAGAGGACACTCGTTTGAGGACCACCAGGTGCACATTTCAGACAGAGAAGATGGATGGTTTGAAAGAGGTGTCAAGGAAGCCATCTACACCAGGGTTGAGAAGCCGTCATTGAACAGGGGAGGGGGTCTACGCCACCACTTATCCCCGACTTACAATGCTGTCCTTTCATCACTTCCCAGGAAACTCAACAAACGTAACCTATTGGCCTCAGGTGAAGATACCAACGATGGTCGTTCAGTCTTGGCCACAGGTAGTCTTAACGACTGTAACGACTGTCGTCACAGCAACAAGGAACACTAACGAACCAGCGGTATCGATTACCCGGGATAACGACCCCACTGAGGTTAAATAGCTGAGTTTCCCTGCCAGTCAGTCAGAACTGAAGAAGTCCTTTGGATGAGGGACGAAACGTCTTCCAGTAGCTTCAACCAAGTCCAGTTGCCCTTCATTTTAACCTTCGTTGGATAACGGACGACAATGTTCTTTGCATCGTAGACTGACACAATAACGGCAACAATGTTACTTAGAGCTGTCGAAAATACCTCTCCTCCCTGTTCTCCCGTCTTCCTTTTTGGCTAATAGCGGATAAGGTCCGATGCCGCTGAGCTGCAGCGCATTCACGTCAGGGATGGTCCATACAGTATGGCAGCCTTAATATGATTAATAACTGTAATAACATTACTGTTTTGGAAATAGTAATCCGTCACAGTATTCTTTACTGGGAAAAGTAATATTACAGTATTACTGCCCAACATGTTACGAACCACTGATGCACGAGAGCGACAGTGGTACACACTGCGCAAGTGTGGAATGGGCAGCTGAACGCAAACGAGCATCCTCTTTGATACTTGAAAAGGAAAAAAACTTTACTCAGCCTGTAACTTCAGATGTCCTCAAATCCTTTCCATTTCACCCTTTCCATTCTACTCGGCCAGCTCCTGAACCCCCCCCCCCTTTTTTTAAATTATAGATCTGCATGATTCACGTGGGTCCAATTTTCAAGTTGGAAAATTAGCCACAAAGCTAATGCTGTGTTTATTAGTGAAGGAGCGCTAACCATGATATTAATCCAGCACAGTCACATTATAAACAGGTGGTTGTAATGAGGGTAATGAGGAGGAGAGTAGGAGGAAAGAGCTAGCTTAGCTTAAAAAAAATAAAATTAATTGATGCTGTGTGAATGCTTGTCAGTACGGCTTCTCTCCAGTGTGAACACGTTGGTGTTTTTTTAGCTCACTTGATGTAGTGAAAGTCTTCCCACAGTGTTCACACCAGTATGGCTTCTCTCCAGTGTGAACACGCAGGTGGGCTTTTAGGTTACTTGATGAAATGAATGCTTTTTCACACTGGTCACAGCTGTGAGGTTTCTCACCAGTGTGAACACGTTGGTGGCTTTTCAGATGACCTGATTGAGTGAAAGTTTTTCCACACTGGTTACAGCTGTAAGGTTTCTCTCCAGTGTGAATACGCAGATGGATTTTTAGGTGACCTGATTGAGTGAAAGTTTTTCCACACTGTTCACACCAGTGGGGTTTCTCACCAGTGTGAACACGTTGGTGTTTTTTTAGGACACCTGAATGAGCAAAAGTTTTTCCACACTGGTCACAGCTGTACGGTTTCTCTCCAGTGTGAACACGTTGGTGGCCTTTTAGTTCACCTGCTGAAGTGAAAGTTTTTCCACACTGGTCACAGCTGTACGGTTTCTCTCCAGTGTGAACACGTTGGTGGCTTTTTAGTTCACCTGATGAAGCGAAGGTTTTTCCACACTGGTCACACCAGTACGGTTTCTCTCCAGTGTGAATACGCAGATGGATTTTTAGGTGACCTAATTGAGTGAAAGTTTTTCCACACTGTTCACACCAGTGTGGTTTCTCTCCAGTGTGAACACGTTGGTGGATTTTTAACTGATCGGACCTACTGAAAGTTTTTCCGCATTGTTCACACCAGTACGGCTTCTCTCCAGTGTGAACACGCATGTGGTTTTGTAACTTATCAGACTTACTGAAAGTTTTCCCACATTGTTCACACCAGTGAGGTTTAACTCCAGTGTGAACAGCCCGGTGGACTTTTAGTGTACTTGAATGATTGAAAGCTTTCCCACACTGGTCACAGCTGTAAGGTTTCTCTCCAGTGTGAACATGTCGGTGGATTCTTAGGTGGCCCGCTGTAGTGAAAGCTTTCCTACACTGGTCACAGCTGTATGGTTTCTCTCCAGTGTGAACACGTTGATGGACTTTTAGTGCACCTGGTGTAGTGAAAGTTTTCCCACACTGGTCACAGCTGTACAGTTTCTCTCCAGTGTGAACTCTCTGATGAGTCTTTAAAGAGTCCAATCTTTTGAAGGATTTGTCACAGTGCCGGCACCGGTGACGTCTGATTCCCTCTCTTCCGCCCCGCTTCTATAGCAACAGACAGACATACAGAGAGAAAGACAGTAAGTATCTAATTTTTAAAAGTCTACCTGCCCTGTACTCTGCTGCAGCTGAACTTCTAAATCACTAAGCCTCACCTCCATGGCTACTAATAAACTACACTTGTAACACATAGCATTACCACTATAGGCGGCAGAGGAGTAACTGGACATCAAGGCAAGAGAGAGCAGGAGAGGGAGAAGCCATCGCTACCAGCCAAGCTAAAGTGCCGTAGAGTTGATCTAGAACCATAACTGACATTTAGAACATGTCTGTTTGACATACTAATGTAATGCCTACTAACCCTTTCACGCATAGTGGTCACTACAGTGGACAGCTATTCAAAAGCCATTTTCTTGAATGGCCAGAGGTTCTGATAGTCTAGTTGCACATCAGCCACTACAGTGGACACTAGTGTGTCATGCCATACACTGCCACCATCTGGTAAGCCATTGTAAGTGCAACTTAAATTTGTCAAAACCAAGATGGCCGACGGACATTTGGGAACATTGAGCAGCTCAGGTAAATCTTGCCATTCCTCCAATTATAGGAGACCCCTGCAGGTAAATAAAATTTTGTAACATCTAGTAAAAACTATGGAGTAATACAATTGTAAAACTTTATAGTATTGATTTTATGTTGGAAATTACAATTAATCAGCTTGCCTTGCAGTGAATTTCTGAATGGGCGAGTAGAGGCTACTCGCTTTAACTGGATAATGTCTGCCGTTTCTCTGCTACTGTTCCTCTCTTTTCCACCGTTGTTTGCAAACCAATAAATTACAATCAGCAGTCAAATAGCACACAAGTCTCACCGCTGTCCGCTTGAGATCAATCGTCAGCATTAAATACAAATAGTAGCCAGACTCGGTGTGTTTACAGCCAACAGCTAATGGAGTTAAATACCTACTGAGTCCAGAGTTGTTGTTTTCATCAGTCAGGAGTTTTACAGTTTGTTTTTTCTTTGTTTTGTTTTTTTACACACAGAGCCGAAGTCAGTCTCCTCCTCCAGGTAATTAAGCTCGTTAAACATCCCGTTCCTCCGATGCAGGCGGGCAGAAACGTGAGTGCTACAGCTGATCTGTAGCTCTTGTCGCTGGAAATGTTTTAATAACCTACCAAACTGTCACAATTTTATTTGTGTAGGTTTCTCTGTGCTTGAGTTATTTTAAGAACTTAATGGCATTATGTTAGAGTGTCTCTTCATTATACTCCCACACAAAAAAAGCTGCTTTAATGGTCAAGCACAGCCTATAGTTTGCAATTAAATTCCAATCAAATCTGATGTTCATTTATAAATTCTGCTCATGGATAGTGGTTACAAGTAGCCTAGGCCTAATGGTGCCTGTGCATCTTCAGCTGGTTAATTTGCCTAATCTTCACAGGTCTTTAGACTTTGGTGGAAATGCACACAAGTGAGGTTCAACGTTTTTGCATTGCATTAAACAGTATTAGAATATGCTGAAATATGTGACCACATTAATTTAACAGCATTAAAAAATATAGTCTAAGTAATATACCCTAAAGTCAACAGGAAGTCGGCCATTTTGAATTTTACGGCCATTTTTGGATGATTTACACACTCCGTACTTTAACGAACTCCTCATAGGGATTTAGTCGGATCAACGTCAAATTTCTGCTGTGCCTTCTAAAGGCATTGACGATGAAAAGTTGTGCTATTTGCGAGTTTTTGTCAATGGGCGTGTCCGTGGCGTGGCGTCAAAGATCAACTCTTTGCCATGACACAGGAAGTTGTTACTTCAGTGTATATGCTCACATCTGCACCAAAGTGTACATGTAGGATGAGAGTCCCGTCCTGAACACATGTACATGCTGACATTCACCCACAGTCATAGCGCCACCTGCTGGCAACAGGAAGTGACTTTTAACAAAGCAGCCCCCGCCGCACGTTTCACCTACGTGCATGAATTTTCTGTGGTACGTCTATCTTGTCCAGACGCACAAAAAAGCCTCTTGGAGCGATGCCCTAAAACCACAGGAAGTCGGCCATTTTGAATTTTATGTCAAATTTTGGATGATTTACACACTTCGTACTTTAACAAACTCCTCCTAGGGATTTAGTCCAACCGACTTCAAATTTGTGCTGTGCCTTCTAAAGGCATTGACGATGAAAAGTTGTGCTATTTGCGAGTTTTCGTCAATGGGCGTGTCCGTGGCGTGGCGTCAAAGATCAACTCTTCGCCATGACACAGGAAGTTTTTGTAACTTCAGTGTACATGCTCACATCTGAACCAAACTTTACGTGCTTGATAACTGTCCCACCCTGAAGACATCTACACGCCAATACCGATTTATATTCATAGCAGCAAGTGCTATGTAGCTCCACATAGGGAACACAGGAAGTGACATATACAGTGAGGAAAATAAAAAAAAATAAGTATTTGAACACCCTGCTATTTTGCAAGTTCTCCCACTTAGAAATCATGGAGGGGTCTGAAATTGTCATCGTAGGTGCACGTCCACTGTGAGAGACAATCTAAAAAAAAAAATTCCAGAAATCACAATGTATGATTTTTTAACTATTTATTTGTATGATAGAGCTGCAAATAAGTATTTGAACACCTGAGAAAATCAATGTTAATATTTGGTACAGTAGCCTTTGTTTGCAATTACAGAGGTCAAATGTTTCCTGTAGTTTTTCACCAGGTTTGCACACACTGCAGGAGGGATTTTGGCCCACTCCTCCACACAGATCTTCTCTAGATCAGTCAGGTTTCTGGGCTGTCGCTGAGAAACACGGAGTTTGAGCTCCCTCCAAAGATTCTCTATTGGGTTTAGGTCTGGAGACTGGCTAGGCCACGCCAGAACCTTGATATGCTTCTTACAGAGCCACTCCTTGGTTATCCTGGCTGTGTGCTTCGGGTCATTGTCATGTTGGAAGACCCGGCCTCGACCCATCTTCAATGCTCTAACTGAGGGAAGGAGGTTGTTCCCCAAAATCTCGCAATACA
>NW_025730967.1:0-652 GCF_021292245.1 Micropterus dolomieu
CAGATGAGATGCAGTAGGTGAGATGCAGCAGATGAGATGCAGCAGGTGAGATGGAGCAGGTGAGATGCAGAAGGTGAGATGGAGCAGGTGAGATGCAGTAGGTGAGATGGAGCAGGTGAGATGCAGCAGATGAGATGCAGTAGGTGAGATGCAGCAGATGAGATGCAGCAGGTGAGATGCAGCAGGTGAGATGGAGCAGGTGAGATGCAGCAGATGAGATGCAGTAGGTGAGATGCAGCAGATGAGATGCAGCAGGTGAGATGGAGCAGGTGAGATGCAGAAGGTGAGATGGAGCAGGTGAGATGCAGAAGGTGAGATGCAGAAGGTGAGATGCAGCAGGTGAGATGGAGCAGGTGAGATGCAGCAGGTGAGATGGAGTAGGTGAGATGCAGAAGGTGAGATGGAGCAGGTGAGATGCAGCAGGTGAGATGGAGCAGGTGAGATGCAGCAGGTGAGATGGAGTAGGTGAGATGCAGCAGGTGAGATGCAGCAGGTGAGATGCAGCAGGTGAGATGGAGCAGGTGAGATGGAGCAGGTGAGATGCAGCAGGTGAGATGCAGCAGGTGAGATGCAGTAGGTGAGATGCAGCAGGTGAGATGGACTAGGTGAGATGGAGCAGGTGAGATGGACTAGGTGAGATGGAGCAGGTGAG
>NW_025730968.1:0-862 GCF_021292245.1 Micropterus dolomieu
TCACCTGAATTAGCTCAACAATGCCGGGACGCATTCTGTAATACAGCAGTGAGCACTTCACATATTGCAAAGAGTCATTCAAGTCTTCTGGTAGAGAGCGGGCTAGCGGAGTGGCCAGTCATCATGATGCTGTTGGAGGTAACCGCAAATGCTGGGCAGAAAATTGGGACTCTTATAGACCTAGCTTCTGATACTAATTATATCACCCATGAGGCAGCAGGTCGGCTCAATCTTAGAAGTGAAGACATCACGCTTGTAGTCCATGGTGTAGGAGGCATGAAAGTCTTTGTTAAGACAAAACGGTACCTCCTGAAAATTCGGGTCAGCACTTTAAGAGGCACCCTTAGATCTCATCAGCTGGTTTGCTATGGCCTAGACAGCATTGCAGACATTCAGAGACATGTATCAGCTAAAAAACTACAAGAGTTCTTCCCAGACATTCCACTCAGCGACCTGGCAAGACCTAGGGAGATCCATCTCCTTGTGAGTCACAAGGAAGGCCAGCTGGCCCCGCAGAAAATCCGCACGGTAGGGGACCTTGTGCTGTGGGACGGACCGATGGGAAAGACAGTTGCTGGCACCCATCCTGAGTTGTTTGAGGCGGTAACTGTATCAGCTCACACATCGAGAACGCATTTCGCAAGGTCTATGAGAACTGCTGCTGTGAAGTATGAAGAACACACCTGCGTGGTCCCCATTCATCGTCAACAAAGCCAGCAACCTCAGGGATTCAGTTGTTTAACTACAACATCCAGCTTCCTCGAGTGGTGGAAATGGGAAAGTATCGGTGCTGGCTGCATTCCAAAATGTGGAGGTTGTCGCTGTGGAAACTGCCACCCAGGCGGCAAAGAAATGACCCTCG
>NW_025730969.1:0-1183 GCF_021292245.1 Micropterus dolomieu
AGAGAAACAATTATAACATAAAATGGCTAGTCATAATTTATCTATATTTCACATGACACATATCTAAACCACTTGTGTCGCACTTTATTTTGAAGCACTTTTTATATGTGAAAGGTTCTATATAATTAAACTTAACATTACATTACAAATGAGAACACAATACTATTCCACAAAACAGGCTAACTAGAGGTTCAGACTGTCAAGTTTATCTAAATATAATACTTTGCCATATTATGCACATGGTCCCTGCAGTCACTCCTCCTCTCCACACTGGTCCTGCAGCGACCCTGTTTTGGCACATCAGGTGGTGATGGGGTAGTTGATAAGACACATGCCTTTGGTGTGACCAGGGTTCTCTCCACTGTGAGACACCAATGTGTTCCTGAGCAAGACACTTTACCCCTAGTTGCTCCAGAGGTGTGCAACCTCTGACATATAGAGCAATTTTAAGTCGCTTTGGATAAAAGCGTCAGCTAAATGAATAAATGTAAATTTAAATTACACTCTAAGAAATGAGGGTCAAAATCTACTGACCTCATTCTTTGCAATTCTATGCTGTCTCAAGATTAGCCGATGCTAACATGAGGTCTGGATAATTCTTTCCCTTGTTCTGGACCAAATGAAACGAACTGCAGGTTTAGAAGAAAAGTCAAAACATTTCGGTTGTTATCCAGCAGCAGCTGGACAGATAAAATGATCATAATAGCCACAATAAGCTTGGAGCAAAGCCAAAAGTTTAGATCCACTGACACAGAGGGAAGCTTTGGAGCATGTGGAGGACAAAAGAGAGACAACTTATCAATCTGCCTGTGTTAAAGCAGGGACTGCCACTAGCTAGGAGGAGCAATAAAATTAGTTTGATGTCCCAGTGGTTACTTTGCTATCCACCTGCTATTGAAATCTTAGCCTTAACAGTAAGGCGGTTGTCTCCTTTACAAAGCTAGCTAGCAGGCTGTAACAGCCACTAATAGACCTGTACATTAAACTTGGCCACAGGTGTCCTCTTCATTGTCATGTTCTTGAGTTTTTGTGTTATTTTGATTATGTCCATTCCTGTTTTATTCTTTGGCTCTGTGTTTTTGTTTAGGTTTGGTTAGTTTATCATTTCCTCCTTATTCTCTGTTGTATTTGGTTTCACATGTCTTTGTTTATTGTCGCTAGCTTTACTTCCTGTTTTATTTTG
>NW_025730970.1:0-626 GCF_021292245.1 Micropterus dolomieu
CACAAACACACACTGCAGAAACACACAAACACACACTGCAGGTACACACACAAACACACACTGCAGAAACACACAAACACACACTGCAGGTACACACACACACACACACTGCAGGTACACACAAACACACACTGCAGGTACACACAAACACACACTGCAGGTACACACACACACACACACTGCAGGTACACACAAACACACACTGCAGGTACACACACAAACACACACTGCAGGTACACACACACACACACACTGCAGGTACACACAAACACACACTGCAGGTACACACACACACACACACTGCAGGTACACACAAACACACACTGCAGGTACACACACAAACACACACTGCAGGTACACACACAAACACACACTGCAGAAACACACAAACACACACTGCATGTACACACAAACACACACTGCAGGTACACACACACACACACACTGCAGGTACACACAAACGCACACTGCAGGTACACACACAAACACACACTGCAGGTACACACACACACACACACTGCAGGTACACACAAACACACACTGCAGAAACACACAAACACACACTGCAGGTACACACACAAACACACACTGCAGAAACACACAAACACACACTGCAGGTACACACA
>NW_025730971.1:0-1978 GCF_021292245.1 Micropterus dolomieu
AACACTTATTTATTGTTAACACACTGAGACACTTTGGCTTTGGAAATAAGTTTCTTGATATGATCATTATGTTGCATACGGATATTAATAGCTGTGTTTCCCTCTCAGAAGGTACATGCCCTAGATTTAAGGTTGAACGAGGAATAAGACAGGGCTGTAGTATTTCTCCTCTTTTATTCATTGCCGTGACTGAACTACTAGCAATTGCGGTTAAAAATTCAAATATTAAAGGTTTAGAGATAAACAACCACAAGTTACTCATAAGTCAGCTCGCTGACGATACAACTCTGTTTTTACAAAATAAGGAACAAATACCAGTAGCTGTAAAAGTAATAGAGCGGTTTTCACTAGCATCGGGTCTATATCTGAATCTGAGTAAATGTGAATTGATGAGCATTCATAACTGCTCTGAATCCTCACTATATAATATACCAGTCAAAAATGACATTAGATATCTAGGTATTTGGATTTCCAAATCATCAGATACAAGTGAAAAAAAGAATATCCAAGATTATATTGATAAATGTGGAAAAACATTAAACAGCTGGCTACAAAGAGATTTAACATTATTTGGAAGAACGATGTTGACTAAGATTGAATCTATTTCCAGACTGATATATCCATCCTACTCTCTTGCTATTTCTCCAAAGTTAATTAAAGAAATTAATAGAATCAATTATAATTTTATTTGGAAAAATAAACATCACTACATTAGAAAAGGAGATCTGTTGAAAAATTATGAGGAAGGTGGCATAAAGGCAATCGACTTTGAAATTATGAATGGAATGTTGAAAGTTAAATGGCTCCAATCTTTTTTGAGGAACGGTGAAGAGATATGGTTCTCCTTACCGGCATATATCTTTGATAAAGTGGGAGGTATTACATTTTTAATAACATGTGACTTTGAAATATCTAAATTGCCTATAAAACTTTCAACTTTTCATCAACAGGTTTTGTTACAGTGGAAACTGATGTTCAAACATAACTTCAGTCCCCACAATGTTCCATTATGGAACAACAGAGTTATATTGTGTAGAAGGAAATCTATGTTTCTGAAAGACTGGTGGGAAAAGCAAATATGGTCAATTGTTCATATATTGGATGAAAATGGTAATATTCTTGAACTGGAGGAATTTAATTCTAAATATAATATTAACTGCTCAATTGTGGATTACAACAAAGTAACACAGAACATTCCAAAGGTCCTTATTCAAGCAATAAAGAATAATATTATGAACATTGCATCACCAAGACTACACAAAATTAAAATCGATTATGTGGACCTGGTAGATAAAAAATGTAATAATAAATTCCTTAAGCAAACTCTTGTTAACTGTTTGTACCCGGGTACAACAAGGAGTACTCTCTTCTTTCTTGGTTATAACAAATATGAAATATCTTCAATTAGAACAAAATTCCTAAGATATCCAATTCCTCCTAAATTTAAGGAAGTACATTTTAAAACAATAAATAATATATATCCCTCTAATGAGTTTGTAAAGAAACGATTCAGGTTTGAGGTAGACAATTGTCATATCTGCAACATTTATGTTGAAACAACTGAACACCTGTTTTATGAATGTCAAATGGCTCAGAATTTATGGAAATCTCTTCGCAGCATGTTGTCCTCCAGATCTATAAACATAGATTTCTTTTCATATCAAAATATTCAGATGGGTGTAATTCTACAAAATAAAAATGATGAATTTTTGGTCAATAATCTAATTATAGCTACAAAATATTATATACATAAATGTCGATTTGCCAAGTCCTCCCCCACATGGTCTGCATTTAAAAATGAACTTTTGCTGTTTCAAAACTGTCTTATAAGGTTAAGAATGCCCAGGCTAAAAAACTGTATAATCGTTTAATATCACTTCAGATGAGCTGAGTCCCTCTTTTTGGTTTGTTTATGTTATTATTTTGTTTTAGTTTATTTTTATTGTTTTGAGTTCTTTCAGTCTAATTTGTTCTCCCT
>NW_025730972.1:0-979 GCF_021292245.1 Micropterus dolomieu
GTGGACAAATAATATCTATTTATCTATCTATCTATATATCTATCTATATATCTCCCTAATTATCTATCTATCTGACTGACTATCTAATTGCATCTATATCTGCTCCGCCAGACGGACACATTGGCGAGAATATCAGTTTTGTACATTATTACGTTCTGTTTACCATCTTATTTATGAGGATGAATTGTATAACATGCCAATGTTATTGCAGAACATATTTCACTTTTTGGAAATATGTGTTAATTTGCATTTCTGTTGCAGATCGATCAAACGGGTGTTTGTGTAGGCTGTTAATTGTAAGACTTGCTTTGTGAAGTCTTCGTGTTATTTATGAGAGGCAGTATTGCCATTTATTTTACAACGATCTACAGTTTCACTCACTTTCACCTGTTTCTTCCATCTGCCGACGGTGTCGCCATTTCTCATTTCACCCGTTTTTGTGCGTACGCCTGGGTAAGAGCTTGCTTGAAGGACCGCACATTTTACCGTCAAGTTTACTTTTTATAAATACCAATTATTGCGTAGAGAGCGGCGTACGCCTTCTTTTGTGCGTACGCAACGTTTTTAAACGAGGCCCCTGGTCTGGAGCTCAGTCTATCCCACACTGTAAAAAAAAAAAATCGTAAAATTACGGTAAAAAGTCTGGCAGCAAAGTTGCCAACCACTTACCGTCAAATTACAGTAAAAAACCTTAAATTATTTTACAGAAAAATTTTGTTTTTGAAAACGGATATTTACTTTATATAAACATTGTTTTATAGTAATTAAAATCAACTTTCCAATATATCAACATGACATTTACTCATTAATGTATAGTTTCACTTTATATAGACATTAATAGACAGTAATTACAAGCAATTCTCCAATATATGTAAAAATACACATTTATTTTATGTAAACAATATTTGATAGCAATTACAAGCAACTGTCCAATACATGTACAGACCTTTTACATTACTGCATGGGGTTTACTTTATAT
>NW_025730973.1:0-523 GCF_021292245.1 Micropterus dolomieu
TACCTGTCTTCTGTGTGTGTCTCTACCTGTCTTCTGTGTCTCTACCTGTCCTCTGTGTCTCTACCTGTCTTCTGAGTCTCTACCTGTCTTCTGTGTGTGTCTCTACCTGTCCTCTGTGTCTCTACCTGTCTTCTGTGTGTGTCTCTACCTGTCTTCTGAGTCTCTACCTGTCTTCTGTGTGTGTCTCTACCTGTCTTCTGTGTGTGTCTCTACCTGTCTTCTGAGTCTCTACCTGTCTTCTGTGTCTCTACCTGTCTTCTGTGTGTGTCTCTACCTGTCTTCTGTGTGTGTCTCTATCTGTCTTCTGAGTCTCTACCTGTCCTCTGTGTCTCTACCTGTCTTCTGAGTCTCTACCTGTCTTCTGTGTGTCTCTACCTGTCTTCTGAGTCTCTACCTGTCTTCTGTGTGTGTCTCTACCTGTCCTCTGTGTCTCTACCTGTCTTCTGTGTCTCTACCTGTCCTCTTGGTCTGTATGAGTTGGCGCGTTGCTGTCCTGAGGCTCTTGGAGACGTGTTTCTGCAGA
>NW_025730974.1:0-621 GCF_021292245.1 Micropterus dolomieu
GAGAGGAGAGGGAGAAAGAGAGAGGAGAGGGGAGAGAGAGAGGAGAGGGAGAGGGAGAGAGAGGAGAGGGAGAAAGAGGTTAAGAGGTGGAGGAAGAGAGGGGAGAGGGAGAGAGAGAGGAGAGGGGAGAGAGAGAGAGGAGAGGGAGAGGGAGAGAGAGGAGAGGGAGAAAGAGGTTAAGAGGTGGAGGAAGAGAGGGGAGAGGGAGAGAGAGAGAGGGGAGAGGGAGAGAGAGAGGGAGACAGACAGGGGGCGAGGGAGAGAGAGAGAGGTGTGGGAAGAGAGGGGAGAGGGAGAAAGAGAGAGAGAGGAGAGGGGAGAGAGCGGGAGGAAGAGTGGAGGAGAGGGAGAGAGGAAGACGGGGAGAGGAGGGGGCAAGAGAAAGAGGAAAGAGGGAGAGAGAGGAGAGGGAGAGGAAGAGGAAGACAGGGGAAAGGAGCGGGAGACAGACAGAGGGGAGAAGGAGAGAGAAAGGGGGGAGAGAGAGAGGCGAGGGAGAGAGAGAGGAGAGGGAGAGAGGAAGAGTGGAGAAGAGGGAGAGAGAGAAAGAGGTTAAGAGGTGGAGGAAGAGAGGGGAGAGGGAGAGAGAGAGAGGAGAGGGAGAGGGAGAGAGAGGGAGAG
>NW_025730975.1:0-362 GCF_021292245.1 Micropterus dolomieu
GCAGCCGGGGTTTGGGGAGTTAGTTTGTGGTGATCAGTTTGTTCATTTACGCCACTAAAACAAAATATAAGTGAAGTGATGAAGTCCTTGAGGATGCTCATGTCGACCTCTTCCTCTTTAGCTTCATCAGCTTTAATGTTTCAGTTGATATTTTGCTCACATGCTGTTTATTCCATAATAAACTGGCATTTAATGAAATAACAACAACCTTACTGGGCTGCTGATCTTCCATTATAGGAGGACTGGTTGTTTCTATTAAAGGTAACAGGATACAAACCCTCTGCACACAGTTTGCCTCCTGCTGGCTGCTTCCTGTCACTGTCAGTCTGTTCGTCCCTCAGGACAAACTGGAGAGCTCCTCA
>NW_025730976.1:0-885 GCF_021292245.1 Micropterus dolomieu
GGCACGAGGAGAGGAGGAGAGAAAAGGAGACAAGAGGAGAGGAAGAAAGGAAAGGAAGCAAGAGGAGAGGAAGGAAGGGGAGGAGGCAAGAGGAGAGGGGGGGGGGGTAAGGAGAAAAGAGGAAAGAAAGGAAGGAGAGGAGGCGAGAGGAGAGGAGGAAAGAGGAGGAGGTAAGAGGAGAGGAGGGGAGGGGAGAGGAGGGGAGGGGAGGAGACAAGAGGAGAGGAAGGAAGGGGAGGAGGTAAGAGGAGAGGAAGGAAGGAAAGGAAGCAAGAGGAGAGGAAGGAAGGGGAGGAGGCAAGAGGAGATGAGGGGAGTGGAGGAGGCAAGAGGAGAGGAGGAAAGGAGGCAAGAGTAGAGAAGGGGAGGAAAGGAGGCAAGAAAGGAAGCAAGAGGAGAGGAAGGAAGGGGAGGAGGCAAGAGGAGAGGGGGGGAGGGTAAGGAGAAAAGAGGAAAGAAAGGAAGGAGAGGAGGCGAGAGGAGAGGAGGAAAGAGGAGGAGGTAAGAGGAGAGGAGGGGAGGGGAGAGGAGGGGAGGGGAGGAGACAAGAGGAGAGGAAGGAAGGGGAGGAGGTAAGAGGAGAGGAAGGAAGGAAAGGAAGCAAGAGGAGAGGAAGGAAGGGGAGGAGGCAAAAGGAGATGAGGGGAGTGGAGGAGGCAAGAGGAGAGGAGGGGAGGAAAGGAGGCAAGAGGAGAGGAAGGAAAGAAAGGAGACAAGAGGAGAGGAAGGAAGGGGAGGAGGTAAGAGGAGAGGAGGGGAGGGGAGGAGAGGAAGGAAGGGGAGGAGGCAGGAGGAGGCAAGAGGAGAGGGGGGAGGAAAGGAGACAAGAGGAGAGAAAGGAAGGGGAGGAGGCAAGAGGAGATGAGGGGAGTGGAGGAGGCAAGA
>NW_025730977.1:0-1210 GCF_021292245.1 Micropterus dolomieu
TGACGCCACGCTACGGACACGCCCATTGACGAAAACTTGCAAATAGCACAACTTTTCATCTTCAATGCCTTTAGAAGGCACAGCACAAATTTGAGGTCGGTCGGACTAAATCCCTAGGAGGAGTTCGTTAAAGTACGAAGTGTGTAAATCATCCAAAATTTGACGTAAAATTCAAAATGGCCGACTACCTGTTGACTTTAGGCTATGGGTTCTTGAGGCTTTTTTGTGCGTCTTGACATGATACATGTCCCCAGAAAATTTCGTAGATGTAGGTTGAACGTGAACGAGGGGCTAATTTTTTCCAATTTTCTAGGTGGCGCTAGCGAGTCATTTTGCAACGCCCATGTGCGAAACTTGTAGAATACGAAATTTTTCACCGGTTCTGACATGTTTGCAAATTTTGGTGAGTTTTCGAGTATGTTTAGGCCATGTCATTTGGGCCTACTTTGCAGAAAAAAGAAAAAAAATAAAATAATCCGAGCAAATTCAATAGGGACCTCACACGGTCGTGCTCGGGCCCTAATAAATGCTCAATAAATAAATAAGCCTCCGATTAAATGCACAAAAAATAAATAAATAAATGTAGGCAGTAATTAAATTATACAATGAGACATAAATGTATATATCTATTTTAATTATCTTCTTCACTTATTCACCTTTGTAATAATTACCTTACTTATTTATTGTGTTGTTTGCATTCTGCATACAAGAGTAAATTAAAGCTGCAAGCAGCGTTGGGCGGGCCCTCGCACTTGTAGCGCGTCCGCGTGTGAGCCGGCCGAGTTGCACATTCTGGAGCTCTGCCGGTGCGGCTGTGAATTTCCTACGCGGTTCCGACGCCGCATGAAGGTGCTATATGTCACTTCCTGTGTCCCCTATGTGGAGCTACATAGCACTTGCCGCTATGAATATAAATCGGTATTGACGTGTAGATGTCTGCGGGGTGGGAGAGTTATCAAGCACGTAAAGTTTGTTTCAGATGTGAGCATGTACACTGAACAATAATGTACCCAAACAATAAAATAAATTCCTTTTATATTTCCCTGCCTTGTTGTTTATGTGTACATACAGAGGAAGAATGTGAGAACAGCACACATTTCATCGTTACTGTGTGTTAGAGCATGGGAGAACAGTGGATACTTTTAATACAGCCCACACCCCTAATACTGTGTAACTATAACAAGTAGAGAACAGAAGAAAAAGATGTTCT
>NW_025730978.1:0-948 GCF_021292245.1 Micropterus dolomieu
CCTCTCCTGCCCATCCTGCCTCTCCTGCCCCTCCTTCCTCTCCTTCCCCTCCTGCCCATCCTGCCTCTCCTGCCCATCCTGCCTCTCCTGCCCATCCTGCCTCTCCTTCCTCTCCTGCCTCTCCTTCCTCTCCTGCCCCTCCTTCCCCTCCTGCCCCTCCTTCCCCTCCTGCCCCTCCTTCCTCTCCTGCCCCTCCTGCCCATCCTGCCTCTCCTTCCTCTCCTGCCTCTCCTGCCCATCCTGCCTCTCCTTCCTCTCCTGCCCCTCCTGCCCCTCCTGCGCCTCCTTCCTCTCCTTCCTCTCCTGCCTCTCCTGCCCCTCCTTCCTCTCCTGCCCATCCTGCCTCTCCTGCCTCCCCTTCCTCTCCTGCCTCTCCTTCCTCTCCTTCCTCTCCTGCCTCTCCTTCCTCTCCTTCCTCTCCTGCCCCTCCTTCCTCTCCTGCCTCTCCTGCCCATCCTGCCTCTCCTGCCTCCCCTTCCTCTCCTTCCTCTCCTTCCCCTCCTTCCCCTCCTGCCCCTCCTTCCTCTCCTGTCTCTCCTTCCTCTTCTGCCTCCCCTTCCTCTCCTGCCTCCCCTTCCTCTCCTGCCTCCCCTTCCTCTCCTTCCTCTCCTGTCTCTCCTTCCTCTCCTTCCTCTCCTGTCTCTCCTTCCTCTCGTGCCCATCCTGCCTCCCCTTCCTCTCCTGCCTCCCCTTCCTCTCCTGCCTCTCCTGCCTCTCCTGCCTCTCCTTCCTCTCCTGCCTCTCCTTCCTCTCCTGCCTCTCCTTCCTCTCCTGCCTCTCCTGCCCCTCCTGCCTCCCCTTCCTCTCCTGCCTCTCCTTCCTCTCCTGCCTCTCCTGCCCATCATGCCTCCCCTTCCTCTCCTTCCTCTCCTGTCTCTCCTGCCTCTCCTGCCTCTCCTGCCCATCCTGCCTCTACTTCCTCTCCTGTCTCTCCTGCCTCTCCTGCCC
>NW_025730979.1:0-736 GCF_021292245.1 Micropterus dolomieu
GAGACACCAGGAGACACCTGCAGACACCAGGAGACACCCGGAGACACCCGGAGACACCTGCAGACACCAGGAGACACCCGGAGACACCAGGAGACACCCGGAGACACCTGCAGACACCAGGAGACACCCGGAGACACCAGGAGACACCTGCAGACACCAGGAGACACCCGGAGACACCTGCAGACACCCGGAGACACCTGCAGACAACAGGAGACACCAGGAGACACCCGCAGACACCAGGAGACACCTGGAGACACCTGGAGACACCAGGAGACACCTGCAGACACCAGGAGACACCCGGAGACACCTGCAGACACCAGGAGACACCCGGAGACACCAGGAGACACCTGCAGACACCAGGAGACACCCGGAGACACCTGCAGACACCAGGAGACACCTGGAGACACCTGGAGACACCAGGAGACACCAGGAGACACCCGCAGACACCTGCAGACACCAGGAGACACCCGGAGACACCCGGAGACACCTGCAGACACCAGGAGACACCCGGAGACACCTGCAGACACCAGGAGACACCCGGAGACACCAGGAGACACCTGCAGACACCAGGAGACACCCGGAGACACCTGCAGACACCCGGAGACACCTGCAGACAACAGGAGACACCCGGAGACACCTGCAGACACCAGGAGACACCTGGAGACACCAGGAGACACCTGCAGACACCAGGAGACACCTGGAGACACCTGGAGACACCAGGAGACACCCGGAGACA
>NW_025730980.1:0-2072 GCF_021292245.1 Micropterus dolomieu
CCATCTGTAATGCTGGTTCCCGGCCACATACGACGCCGGACCTCTGTCACCGGCGAGACACCCCACCCTTTTAGTTTGTCCAAAATCTCCCCATCAGTAATGTATGCGGGGAGGTGTATGAAAGAGACCACTAATTCATCATTTGCCAAAGGTTTAGCCAAGACTGCAGTGTCACCGATTGTAAAGCCATCTAGCAGCTTGGCTTTGCCCTTTGCATTTGACATCGTCACTTCATATTTCTTTTGGCCCACTGGTATACAGGCCAAAAGCCCCCCGCAACCCAGCCTTATACCTGCCATTAGCTCCAACACAGTGACTGCCGTACCCCCTACTAATTCAACACTCACCGTGAGCTCTTTTTTGTAGTCCAGGGTCGGTCCAGCCACTGTTCTGCTGGGCTTAGTGTGTCCAGCTGTCTCGCTGTCTCCTCTGCTGCCCTTTTCGGGTGCATTAGTTCCAGCCTTATCCCTGGGCGGCCCTGACGAGCTCACCCACTGTTTGTCTGGGGAAACCACAGTCTCCAAAGGCTGCCCAGCGTCCACCTCCGGTGGTTCCCTCGCTCCTTTCCATTCTCCCACACCATCCACATCCTTATTTCCAGGCATAGCTAGTATGCTATGCCCTTCTGCCTCCATCACAATCTCCCCCACACACGATTTATCCACCAAATGATCCACCACTGCTGTTTCCTTCAAGCAGCCATCCTCCGTCTCTCCCTCCTTTCCTCCTCTCCTCCTTTCGTTTTCCTCCCGTGAAGCAATTTCGGTCACGGGGCCAACTCCTCCTCTCCTCTCATTAGCATCCTTGCTAGCTTCAAAATTAGCCACTGCTCCAGAGCTAGCATTAGCCCCAGAGCTAGCGGCGTTTTTAGCGCCGTTTTCCGGCCGAGAAACCCCGTTTTTCGCCGGAAACACGGGCTGTTGTAGGGCAGTGGCTTTCTCTGTGGCTGCCCCAACTCCGACACCACCGATCGCCGCTTTTGGCCGCGTCCGGGCCGCGATCTCCGCTGATCTCCGCCGGCGTATTGATTCGGCTTTTGCGTCGGCCATTACGGCCCGGTAGCTCCCCCAAACGGCCTTAAAACTGCCGCGTGGGGGGCACAAACAAAACAAAAACCTGCTGACTAGCTAGCAAATAGTCCACAAGCACAAAATCCACAACAAAACGTGGTCAAAAAAGCCAATAAATACAAAAAAAGTCGAGATAATCAGGAGCTCTCTCCAACACGTACTCTCACACCAAGGGCCTGGTTAGGAATTGGATGGGTGACCGCCTGGGAATACCCGGTGCTGTAAGCCTTTTTCGCTTCGCCTTCGAAAAACAGCAGAGGGCGCTTCGGTGAAAGGAGAATTTTTGAACGTCTCTTTAGGAAACAGCAGGGGGCGCTGCGTGCTGCTGCTTCTTTTTCTCCCTATCCTGTACACAGTGCTGTGTAAATGTTACATCGTGTTTTGAAGGCCCTTCTGGGGTGTGCAAAGGCAGCTTACGGCCATTCCGGCCTGGGACTGCCCGATGTCACCTGATCTCGGAAGCCAGGCTTGGCAGGGCCTGCTTAGGACTTGGACGGGAGAGCGTCTGATCCTGGCTAGGGACTTCCAGGCGGACTGGATCCTTTTCCTGAATGTCCACCCAGGAATGAGCGTCTGTTTGTGAGTGAGGACCTCCGGCTGAAGGTGGCCTTGTCGCTGTACCCATACCCGGGAACGGTTGCCTATTCCTGTCTGTGGACCGCCAGCGTGAACGGTGTCCCGGTTCCTGGATGTTTACCCAGGAATCAGTGCCTGTGGATTCCAAGTGACTCTGGAGCACCTTGGACATTATGGGCAGAATACGATTTTTGTCAATTAGCCGTAGAACATCTTTTGAAGTGCCGTCTGGGGGCGCCTGAGTGGCTTACGGCCACACCGCTCTGGGAGCGCCCGATCTCGTCCGATCTCGGAAGCTAAGCAAAGCAGGGCCTGGTTAGTACTTGGACGGGTGACCGCCTGGGAATACCCGGTGCTGTAAGCCTTTTTCGCTTCGCCTTCGAAAAACGGCAGAGGGCGCTTCGGTGAAAGGAGATCTTTTGAACG
>NW_025730981.1:0-2401 GCF_021292245.1 Micropterus dolomieu
CGGAGTGTCGTTAGACAGGGCTGCATAGCGGTTGGAGAGGCCGATGTGCGGAGGAGAGGCAGCCCCATCCGAGCCTCTCTTGCAGCCACGGACCACCACTTCAGCCCAGGTTGACTGATGCTTCGGAGTTGAGCAGGATGAAAGCCTCGGAAGGCTAGAGGGGTCCCAAAACACGGTGTCCTGGATGTTAGCGGTTGCGCTAAGAGAAACAATCTGTTTGGCTTGTACTGAAGCCACATCCATAAAGCCAGTCAGCAGGGAATCTTTCTCTTTGAGTTCCTCTGAAAGTCGTCGGATGTCTTCCATAAGGTCAGCAATCTTCTTGTTCGCTTTCTTAAGGAGTGAGCAGTCCTCAAGGGGCAGAGTTATCTCGGCTTGCATAGTCACCGGAGCTTTGTTGCGATCAGTAGCGTTGATCGCGTTTTTACGGTCATCTAGCTTAAAATCCAAGTCGGATGACTAAAATCCATAACCCACGTAAAACTTAAGTTAAATAAAAAGGATATAAAAAATGTAACGAAAAAGAGTGGATTAAAACTGGATAAGAGTCCGGTTTAAGACGGAGCTTCCGACAGGTAGCTACAGACGCCAACGCATGCGCAGAGTGCAGATTACGTCAGCGATCTTCTTCTTCTTCTTCTTTAATGGCGGATTGCAAACAACTTTTAAGTGCATACCGCCACCTACTGTACTGGAGTGTGTAACATCATATCTCTCAGCTATCAACCTCAATAAGGTGCTCTCATATTCTGTTCACCAACCCAGTGTCTTTAAGAAATTTAAATAATGCCTTCCTGGTGATTCTTATACCCTTTTCTTCTCCTTCTGTTCCCAATACCCCCATCAGATTCCATTCCCGCCCTGCTTCCTGAACCCTATCTTGAAATATCTGTCTTTCCAACTCAAACAATATGCAGTGCAAAATGATATGTTCAACATTTTCTTTAACCCCACAGTTTTCACACTTTTCACTATTCCTTTTCCCCAATAAAAACAAGGTGCCATTCAGTCCTGTGTGATCTACTCTTAGTCTTGTCATAATAATTTCCTCCCGCCTGTTCCTTTCACTATAATTTTTATTACTGACAGACTTTTGTATTTTAAAGTAACTCCTTTCTTTCCTGTCTTCCTCCCACCATTTCTGACATATTTCAGTACCTTTCTTCTTAATGGCTGTTTTTCCTTCTCCTTTTCCTAGAGGTATTTGAACTGTTATTTCCTTTTGTAATGCCTCTTTTGCTAGTTTGTCTGCAATCTCATTTCCATTTACTCCCTCATGAGCTGGCACCCAGCAAAACTGAACATCTATCTTTCCCCGATGTAATCTTAATAAGCTGTGAAACATTTCTATCAGTAGGTCTTCTCTGACAGATGTCATTGACTGAATGCTTTTAATAACTGCTAAGGAGTCTGTGCATAATATCACCCTATCAGGTCTGACCTCTTCAACCCACTGTAATGCTATGATGACTGCCACTATTTCTGCTGTATATACGGATAACTTATCTAATAATCGTTTTGAGATATTTATTTTGAATTCTGGTATATGTATTCCAATTCCCACACATTCCTGTTTGTTTTTAGATCCATCTGTATAGATTTTTAGATAATTATGGAAACTTTTTCTCAGATAGCTGCTAGTCCGTATTCCCACTTCCTCTATTCCCCATCCTCTTTTCTTTTCCGGTATACTAAAATCTGTTTTTACGTCTGGATAGAGCCAAGGTTGAATGTTACTGACTGGGTTGGGTGTGCTGAAATCTAATGCTTCCATTCCGTATTCCCTGACTCTCTTTTCCCCCGTCCATCCAAACCCATGCCCCCGAAACTTGAAATATTCCCAACAATCCTTTGTTATCTCCTTTGCAGGGTTTTCTTTCCCACTTCCTTTCAATCTGACCCAATATGCTAGCGCTAGTTTCTCTCTTCTTAACTCCAGTGGTGTCTCTCCAGCTTCTATGAGTATTGTGTTAATGGGAGTTGTCTTAATGGCTCCAATGCATGTCCGTAAGGCTCTGTATTGTAATTTATTAATTTTTTCCAATGTTGTTTTTGCTGCTGCATCATATACTATGCAACCATAATCTATTGATGACCTCATGCATGCTCTATATATCTCAATTAGTGACTGTTTATCTGCACCCCAGTTGCATCCCGCCACCGCTCTCAGTAAATTAATAACTTGTTTGCATTTAGTTTCCAATTGCTTTATGTGTGTTTTCCATGTGTACTTACTATCAAACCACAATCCCAAATACTTAAATTCATTTACTTTTTCCATTGGCTGCTGATATAGAAAAAGATTTTCTACATGACACTTTCGCTTGTTTGTGAACACCATATAACAGGATTTGCTTGTTGATATTTTAAATCCCCACTTGAATGACCACTTCTCTACTTT
>NW_025730982.1:0-1396 GCF_021292245.1 Micropterus dolomieu
TTTTCAAGAAGACCCTCGAGATAGTTTGGAAGGGCAGCCAGACACACAAAACCAGACCACACAAAAAGATGAGGGTGAAGTTAATGACCGCCAGCTGGCATTAAGTGAAGGGGGACATCAACATATGTTGGGGCAGGTGAGCGGCAAGAACAAGGAGGATCATCCAGGCGCAATCTCTCCTGTTGTGAAGGACACGCCCATGCAGGAGCATAAGGATCACATAGGAGATGCACTTAATCAGAAAGATTGGACTGAAGAGCACACGATCACACCAGAGTTCAACACATCACACCCACACAGCCAGGAGGACTGGACAGCCAATATGTCAATGTCAACTATCAACTCCACCCACTTACCTACCAAACCAAACGAAAAGGAGCAAGCCGGTGAGACTGCCACTCACAGACAACTAGACCAGCCAACCCTGGAGCCCCAGGAATCGCAGCAGTCCCAAGAGGTCCTCCCACCTGGTTTCCAGGAGCAACCATCTATAGAGAGGCCTCCGGTTTCATCCAGGGACTGCAGAGACCTCCTGGACCTAATGCTCGGAGACTTGCCTTCACCTGGTGGCGCAGCTGGTACTTCTTCTCTGGAAACCAACCAGGTCTTAAGTGGGGGCACGGAGGTGCTCCCTTCCTTAACTCTACTCTCTGACACTCCCCTTGCATGCACATCATCCCGAAAACGATCCCAGGAAACATCAGGCGATTCTTCCTTTACTAGCCCAGACCCAGAGGTATGGCCCAACCCCTTGTCCATTTCTTCTCCCTTTCTAGACCCCAAGAGTTTGTCTGCTTTCTCTGTTACCACCCAAATGAATAGTGGTACAGAGGAAACAGAGTGGAACTCTAGAACCCAAAAGAAGAAAAAGAAAAAGAGACAATCCCCTTCAATGAGGTGATTTTAACTGTAACCTCTGCTTTCTCCTACCACACAAAATTATAATGTCAACTTTCAAGTTTGTCACTATTAATACTAGAGGCCTGAATGACCCTGTAAAGTGCCAGTCTGTTTTCAGTTTTTTGCGTAAAGGAGGGGGGGACATATTCCTCCTTCAGGAGTGCTCTATAGCCTTCAAAGACAATTATAAACGTTTTGAAAACAGATGGCCCTATGGACAGTCAGTTTGGTCGGGCGACAATAACAACAGAGCCTCTGGGGTGGCAATCCTTTTCAACAGCAAACTTTTTCACATTCAGAGGGTTGAGAGGGTTATAGATGGTAGATTATTGTTGGTAGATATAGAAGGGAAAGGAGCAAAATTTAGGATTATAAATATTTACTGTCCTACTGAGACTCAAGACCGTCAAATGGTGTTACAGGCCATCCGAACCCTAACACACTGTGGGAGGGAAGTTATAATTGGGGGTGACTTTAACTGCATCGTGGACATAGC
>NW_025730983.1:0-1071 GCF_021292245.1 Micropterus dolomieu
TCGCCGTGTCTGCGTGGGTTCTCTCCGGGTGCTCCGGCTTCCTCCCACCCTCCAAAGACATGCGGACTAGGTTAGTTGCTGACTCTAAATTGTCCATAGGTTTGCGTGTGCCTGCTTGTTTGTCTATGTGTGGCCCTGCGATGGACAGGCGACCTGTCCAGGGGGTACCCCGCCTTTCGCCCCATGTCAGCTGGGATTGGCTCCAGCCCCCGCAACCCTGTACGCAGCATAAGCGGTTGACGATGGATGGATGGAGATGCCGGTCATGGGATCAACGACCGTCTTTATGGTGATTCATTGCTGATCTAGTTGCTCGGCTGTGCATGAAGACAACTTAGGTTACAGCATAGATGAATAAAGAGAACTGGATATAACTATGAAAGTTGCTCAGGGGCGCATGAAGCCAAAAAAGTTAGACTTTGCTTGTTGAAGATTAGGCGGTCAGAAATAGATGCTTTGCGCTGTCTCCTGCCTTGTTGGCCGTGGGGATGTAGCTCAGTGGTAGAGTGCATGCTTTGCATGTATGAGGCCCTGGGTTCAATCCCCGGCATCTCCAGCAGCATTTATGGAAAACTATCTAGTGCTAGTACCTTTCTCACCCTGTGTCTCGCGTCTCCCTAACGCCATTGCGAGCAGTATGGCGTTCACTATCTTCGACATGGGCCCGTTTCCATTCCACGGCCATGTAGTGAATATATGACCATTTCATAAGATGATGTCATCCACAGTTCAGTCCGTGGCTTCCTGATGTTCTGTAAGAACGTCTTGGAAAACATCGATGCTCTCAGGTGGCGTTCCCCATCACTCTTGAGCTCTTTCGTCCCACACAAGTCATGCAGCACTGATAAAGCTAAAATGATTTAATCGTGTGGCTCTTCTAGACATTTCAAATGTTACGGTAACAGAAGGGCTTTTTGGGCCAGGGTGCATGACGTGATGGACCCGGTTAGGGTTAGCCAATCAGCTGCAGAGTAGGGGACCTTAAAGAGACAGGACTGTAGTATTGCGCAAGTATCACACAAAGCACAAAAACAGAGTGAGGATATGCCTAAAGAATTTGTTACATACATA
>NW_025730984.1:0-497 GCF_021292245.1 Micropterus dolomieu
GGTGGGGGATGGAGGGATGAAGGGGTCGATATGGAGGGACGAAGGAGTCGAGATGGAGGGACGAAGGGGTCGAGATGGAGGAATGAAAAGGGGTCGAGATGGAGGGACGAAGGGGTCGAGATGGAGGGACGAAGGGGTCGAGGATGGAGGGATGAAGGGGTCGATATGGAGGGACGAAGGAGTCGAGATGGAGGGACGAAGGGGTCGAGGATGGAGGGATGAAAAGGGGTCGAGATGGAGGGACGAAGGGGTCGAGATGGAGGGACGAAGGAGTCGAGATGGAGGGACGAAGGGGTGGAGGATGGAGGGACGAAGGGGTCGAGATGGAGGGATGAAAAAAGGTCGAGATGGAGGGACGAAGGAGTCGAGATGGAGGGACGATGGAGTCGAGATGGAGGGACGAAGAGGTCGAGATGGAGGGACGAAGGGGTCGAGATGGAGGGATAAAGGGGTCGATATGGAGGGATGAAGGAGTCGAGATGGAGGGACGAAGGGGT
>NW_025730985.1:0-1135 GCF_021292245.1 Micropterus dolomieu
AGAGGGACGAGAAAGCACAAGACTACCAGAAAGGGGAGAAGTTGTGTTAGTAACATGCAATAATGGGATGAGGTTGCATACAGAGGGAGAGAAAGTAGAGGAGAGAGGAGCTCAGTGCATCATGGGAAATCCCCCGGTAGTCTAGTCCTATAGTAGCACTTTAAGATAAGATGGTGCCTGACCATTAAGAGCTTTGTAGGTAAGAAGAATGATTTTAAATTCTATTCTGGATTTTACTGGAAGCCAATGCAAAGAAGCTAAAACAGGAGAAATGTGATCTCTTTTCCTGGTTCCTGTCAGAACACGTGCTGCAGCATTCTGGATCAGCTGAAGAGTCTTAACGGACTTTTTCGAGCAGCCTGATAATAAGGAATTGCAGTAATCCAGCCTAGAAGTAACAAATGCATGGACTAGTTTTTCTGCATCATTTTTAGACAGGATGTTCCTGATTTTCGCAATATTACGTAGGTGAAAAAAGGCGGTCCTTGAAATTTGCTTGTGGGACTTAAACGACATGTCCTGATCAAAGATAACGCCAAGATTCCTCAGTGGTGCTGGAGGCCAAGGCGATGCCATCAAGGGAAACTATATCTTTAGATAATGCGTCACGGAGGTGCTTAGGCCCCAGAGCAATAACTTCAGTTTTATCTGTGTTTAACATAAGAAAATTACAGGTCATCCAGGTTTTAACATCCTGAAGGCACATTTGAAGTTTAGCTAACTGATGAGTTTCATCTGGTTTGATCGATAGATATAACTGAGTATCATCTGCATAACAATGAAAGCTTATGGAATGTTTCCTGATAATATTGCCTAAAGGAAGCATATATAAAGTGAAGAGGATTGGTCCAAGGACAGATCCTTGAGGAACTCCATGACTAACTTTGGCGTGCATGGAGGACTCATCGTTAACATGTACAAACTGAAATCGATCTGATAAATAGGACTTAAACCAGCTTAGAGCCGTTCCTTTAATGCCAATGAAATATTCCAGTCTCTGCAATAGGATCTGATGGTCAATGGTATCAAATGCAGCACTAAGATCTAATAAAACCAGTACAGAGACAAGTCCTTTGTCTGATGCAATAAGGAGGTCGTTAGTAATTTTCACCAGTGCTGTCTCTGTGCTATGATG
>NW_025730986.1:0-579 GCF_021292245.1 Micropterus dolomieu
GTTCAGAGACACGACCTTCACCTTCGACAGGTCGCCCTGCTGTTCAGAGACACGACCTTCACCTTCGACAGGTCGCCCTGCTGTTCAGAGACACAACCCTCACCTTCGGCATGTCGCCCTGCTGTTCAGAGACACGACCCTCACCTTCGGCATGTCGCCCTGCTGTTCAGAGACACGACCCTCACCTTCGGCATGTCGCCCTGCTGTTCAGAGACACGACCTTCACCTTCGACAGGTCGCCCTGCTGTTCAGATACACGACCCTCACCTTCGGCATGTCGCCCTGCTGTTCAGAGACACGACCTTCACCTTCGACAGGTCGCCCTGCTGTTCAGAGACACGACCCTCACCTTCGGCATGTCGCCCTGCTGTTCAGAGACACGACCCTCACCTTCGGCATGTCGCGCTGCTGTTCAGAGACACGACCTTCACCTTCGGCATGTCGCCCTGCTGTTCAGAGACACGACCTTCACCTTCGACAGGTCGCCCTGCTGTTCAGAGACACGACCTTCACCTTCGACAGGTCGCCCTGCTGTTCAGAGACACGACCTTCACCTTCGACAGGTCGCCCTGCTGTTCA
>NW_025730987.1:0-1290 GCF_021292245.1 Micropterus dolomieu
CCTCCCAGCACGGGCCCCTGGGACAGGAACCAAGTTTCCTTCCAAACTGATAGGGAACGAAGACACTTGTGCGTAACCCAAATCAGACGGAGAGGATTCCCCTCGGGGAAAAACCCTTGTTCCTTAGCCACCACTGCAGGGGTCTCATGTGCAGCAGTCCAGATGGTATTACGCTGGACGCAGCCGCCAGGAGACCCAACACTCGTTGAAAGTGTTTCATAGTGATGGCGTGGCCTAACTTCACCCCTTTCACGGCAGCCAATATGGTGTCGACACGTGCCGGAGACAATTGTGCCCGCATCGTTGTCGAATCCCATGCAACCCCTAGGAACGTAGTCCGTTGGGTGGGCGCCAGCACGCTCTTCTTTGCGTTGAGCCTCAGCCCTAAACGCCGCAGACGAGCCAGAACGACATCTTGATGCCGAACTGCCAACTCTCGAGACTGGGCTAGGATGAGCCAGTCGTCGATGAAGTTGAAATCCGGATGCCCCGGAGCCTCAGCGGGGCCAGTGCTGGCCTCCGGGGGGGGTGGGGGGGGTGCGGGAGGGGAGAAAGACTCCCCTACCCCGGTCTTCCCTGAGCTCCGTCGGGACTGGATGACGGTCCTCAGATCGCGTCTCTCAGACGGCTGAGGGTGAGAGCGCCGTCTCGTTGCCCCAGCTCCTCGGGGGGCCCCCGAGAAGCGACACTCTGCTTCCCTCCTCTCCGTAGGAGCTCGTAGAGGGAAGGGACCTACGCCTGGCAGCCTCAGCTGCCTTGGGTCCAGACCGGCGAGGGAGGTACTGGCGGAACGCTTCGCACTCCGTCTAACGCTTCGTGGTTCTGCGAAGCTCCGCCAGATCTTCCCCGGAGGGACCCCTCCTCTGAACCATCTCCTGTAGCAGGTTGGCTTGGTAGGCTTGAAGCACCGTGGTGTGCAAGCTCGCACCTGCCTGGCCCGCTGCCATGTACGCCTTCCCCACAAGCGTGGATGTGGTGCGACATGGTTTGGATTGTAATGCCGGCTTCTCCAGGGAGGACGCAAGTCGAGGGGAGAGATAGCTCGCAAGCTCATCCTCCACCCGAGGCATCCTCCCATAACCACGGTCCCTAACCCCCATCACATTACTGTAGTTCAGTGATCGGGGTGTGGAAAGCCATGTAGAGAAGGGTCTGCCCCATGATTTACTCATCATGTAAATCAGGAAAGAATGGCAGAGACCGGCGTGGAGGTGGCGTGTGGTGCTTAAGAAACCTTTCATCAAGCTACCACTAGCCTGTGGTGTCTGCTCCTCCCGTGGCCAGTTGATG
>NW_025730988.1:0-948 GCF_021292245.1 Micropterus dolomieu
CCCCCAAACGGCCCTTCAAAAGATGTTCTACGGCTAATTGACAAAAAACATATTCTGCCCATAATGTCCAAGGTGCTCCAGAGTCACTTGGAATCCACAGGCACTGATTCCTGGGTAAACATCCAGGAACCGGGACACCGTTCACGCTGGCAGTCCACAGACAGGAATAGGCACCCGTTCCCGGGTATGGGTACAGCGACAAGGCCACCTTCAGCCGGAGGTCCTCACTCACAAACAGACGCTCATTCCTGGGTGGACATTCAGGAAAAGGATCCAGTCCGCCTGGAAGTCCCTTGCCAGGATCAGACGCTCTCCCGTCGAAGTCCTATGCAGGCCTTTCCAAGCCTGGCTTCCGAGATCAGGCGAGATCGGGCAGTCCCAGGCCGGAATGGCCGTAAGCTGCCTTTGCACACCCCAGAAGGGCCTTCAAAACACGATGTAACTTTTACACAGCACTGTGTACAGGATAGGGAGAAAAAGAAGCAGCAGCAGCAGCAGCAGCAGCAGCAGCAGAAGCGCCCCCTGCTGTTTCCTAAAGAGACGTTCAAAAGATCTCCTTTCACCGAAGCGCCCTCTGCCGTTTTTCGAAGGCGAAGCGAAAAAGGCTTACAGCACCGGGTATTCCCAGGCGGTCACCCGTCCAAGTACTAACCAGGCCCTGCTCTGCTCAGCTTCCGAGATCGGATGAGATCGGGCGCTCCCAGAGCAGTGTGGCCGTAAGCCACTCAGGCACCCCCAAACGGCCCTTCAAAAGATGTTCTACGGCTAATTGACAAAAAACGTATTCTGCCCATAATGTCCAAGGTGCTCCAGAGTCACTTGGAATCCACAGGCACTGATTCCTGGGTAAATATCCAGGAACCGGGACACCGTTCATGCTGGCAGTCCACAGACAGGAATATGCACCCGTTCCCGGGTATGGGTACAGCGACAAGGCCACCTTCAGCC
>NW_025730989.1:0-347 GCF_021292245.1 Micropterus dolomieu
CTGTCAGGTGAGCCTCTGTGTTTCCCTGCTGTCTCTCTGCCTGCCTCGTTAACCTGATCCTGGTCACCTGTGTTGCTCCCTCCCAGCTCGTTAACCCGCTCGTTGGATTTCTGTTGGATCACCTGTTTATTTGGACTCTGTTGTTTTTGGATTCTGGATTCAGCCACTCCGTTGTAAGTGTGCTCGGTTTTAATTAAACCTTCTTTGAACTGCACTCGCTTGCTCTGTGTCCTGCATTTGGGTCCACCAACCTGCCCCACCATCAATCAATGCAAAACAATGGAAACTGATGTGTTTTAAAAATAATTTGATCTGAAGGCAACATGTAGATAGAAAATGAGAAGCCC
>NW_025730990.1:0-817 GCF_021292245.1 Micropterus dolomieu
CACCAATTTTATTAGGGTGGCCGTGGCCCCAGCCCCGCCTGGCGGCGCCACTGCCGACCCTTTGCAGTCAGGATGGCCGAGCGGTCTAAGGCGCTGCGTTAAGGTCGCAGTCTCGTCTGGAGGCGTGGGTTCGAATCCCACTTCTGACAGTGAGATTTTTCAGCCGAGCAATTCCCTGTCACATGATAGTAGGGAAAACGAGTAAGTTCTCTGCATGTTATGGGATAAGCGCATAAATTAAACATCCAGTTTGAGCAGTAGAGCTACAACCTTTGCGACGCTGCTTTCAGGAGTAGCTGCAGCAGAGGAGGCTCTATTTTCAGCACCGCACTCCTAGCAAAGTTAACGATCGCAATCAGGGTCAAATAGTTCTGGAGACCCCCGCTCGCCGACTGCTTCCCCACCTTTTTTCTCTGCATAGATAATCTACGTGGCGATGTGAGGAACTGCCTACCGTCTCAGTGTAGTGGTTCCATGGTGTAATGGTTAGCACTCTGGACTCTGAATCCAGCGAACCGAGTTCTCCGAGTTCTCGGTGGAGCCTGCAGGAGAGCAACCTGTATATGCTGATCTTCTAGACGAGCAACTGTAGGACAAATTGCTGTTTCTGATAAAAAGGTATACTGTATCATGACACATATGTACTCTTTCATGATATATAGCAATACGTCCCCTGATTAAAGCCTTCTGCGGTCATAAACTTTGAAAAGCTAGCGCGGTCATAAACTTTGAAAAGCTAGCGCGCTAGAAAGTATTTGTACTCAGTAGGCTTATTTGTTGCTAGATGAATTGGTTGTAGGATGTCTTTAAAAACAAT
>NW_025730992.1:0-1258 GCF_021292245.1 Micropterus dolomieu
AAAACAGACAAAGGAGTATTTTAATACTCTCTTGTTAAAGTAAAATCTGTCTGGCACAATATGGTATCCAGGTCATTATACTCTATACCAGGCTGCTGGGCAGGACAGGTTTAAAAAAAAAAAAAAAAAAAAAAAAAAAAGAAAGTGTAAAGTTTCGTTTCTATTAATAAAAACAAGCATCTTGAGAAAACACTCATTTCAGAGGTGATCTAACCCCGGCTGGATACAGCTGGCTCTGGAGACAATCTCCACAAATCAAACATGCTGATATTTATGAAACAGTTGATGAGTCTGTCACTGTGGAAGTTTCAGCATTCAAAGGTACAGCCACTGTGTGGACACCACCTGGGTAGCTGCTGAGAGTTTTATCTGTTTTTTTTTTTTTTTATTTAGTATGTATCCCCAATGAAATGCAGACAAAAGCAAAATTGTTTCGACTTAGTTTTTTGCCTATGCTCATAAATATGTACATGTTCTGTATACTTTCAGCACCAGATGAGCCTCCATTGACCCAGAGCAGAAATGATCAGCAGTCTGAACGTAAGTTAAACTGAACAAGTCTGAAATATTCTCATTATATTAACATCTAGAGTTATAGCATTTTGTAGGTTGTGGAAACAAACTCACATTTCATTAAAATATTTGCAAGTTGACTGGTGACGATAGGAGTGGAAACAAGCACTCAGGTTTGGAGAAATACAGGTTCAGTAAATTTGCTCCGATTTCCATTTAGTCTTTACTTACACTCACGCCTCACTCTCTCTCCCTATTGAATTATTTTCTCGCTTATTTTGTAACAAGATAGTAAGTCTTTTAGTCGTATTTTGGGAGGATAAACGGAGACAGGTGGCATCTGAGCCAAAACATGCCTATGCTCATAAATATGTACATGTTCTTTATACTTTCAGCACCAGATGAGCCTCCATTGACCCGGAGCAGAAATGATCAGCAGTCTGACCGTAAGTTAAACTGAACAAGTCTGAAATATTCTCATTATATTAACATCTAGAGTTATAGCATTTTGTAGGTTGTGGAAATAAACTCACATTTCATTAAAAGTTGACTGGTGACGATAGGAGTGGAAACAAGCACTCAGGTTTGGAGAAATACAGGTTCAGTAAATTTGCTCCGATTTCCATTTAGTCTTTACTTACACTCACGCCTCACTCTCTCTCCCTATTGAATTATTTTCTCGCTTATTTTGTAACAAGATAGTAAGTCTTTTAGTCGTATTTTGGGAGGATAAACGGAGACAGGT
>NW_025730992.1:1278-2823 GCF_021292245.1 Micropterus dolomieu
AAGTTGACTGGTGACGATAGGAGTGGAAACAAGCACTCAGGTTTGGAGAAATACAGGTTCAGTAAATTTGCTCCGATTTCCATTTAGTCTTTACTTACACTCACGCCTCACTCTCTCTCCCTATTGAATTATTTTCTCGCTTATTTTCTGAATTATTTTCTTGCTTATTATGCGTGCTGCTGCGATCTTGTCAGGAATCGCCAAGTGCACGAAAAACAGGATTTGGGCCCAAATATAAGACACCTAAGCAGAGCAGGTTCACTTCCTCAGGGTTTATTAACAAAACATAAAAACTTAATTATGTGACAAAATCCAAACAATCAAAGCAGGCACTCTAAACAACGTAGAATCAGAATCAGAAGGAGCTTTTTTGCCAAGGAGTGTTTTACACATACGAGGAATTTGCTTTGGTCATAAGGTGCTACACATAGACAAACATACGGTTGACATAAATAAATGTAGAAATATATAAATATGGAGTAAACAAATGCAATTTATATAAGAATAATAAAAGAATAGAGAAAAATAATACAACTATTTGCAGAGAACATTACATTTACATTTATTCATTTAGCTGACATTTATCCAAAGCGACTTACAATTGCTATATATGTCAGAGGTTGCACGCCTTTGGAGTAACTAGGGGATAAGTGTCTTGCTCAGGGACACATTGGTGTCTCACAGTGGATTCAAACCCGCGTCTCTCACACCAAAGGCATGTGTCTTGAGAAAGAACAATGGGGCAGGAATTTACATGTGCATTATTAGGGCCCGAGCACGACCGTGCGAGGTCCCTATTGAATTTGCTCAGATTATTTTTAGGGCCCGAGCACGACCGTGCGAGGTCCCTATTGAATTTGCTCAGATTATTTTTTTTTAGGACCCGAGCACGACCGTGCGAGGTCCCTATTGAATTTGCTCAGATTATATATATATATATATATATATATTTTTTTTTTTTTTTCTGCAAAGTAGGCTCAACTGACATGGCCTAAACATACTCGAAAACTCACCAAAATTTGCAAACATGTCAGAACCGGTGAAAAATTTCGTATTCTACAAGTTTCGCACATGGGTGTGGCAAAATGACTCGCTAGCGCCACCTAGAAAATTGGAAAAGATTAGCCCCTCGTTCACGTTCAACCTACATGTACGAAATTTGTACCGTATCAAGACGCACAAAAAAGCCTCAAGAACCCATAGCTTAAAGTCAACAGGAAGTCGGCCATTTTGAATTTTACGGCCATTTTTGGATGATTTACACACTTCGTACTTTAACGAACTCCTCCTAGGGATTTAGTCGGATCGACGTCAAATTTCTGCTGTGCCTTCTAAAGGCATTGACGATGAAAAGTTGTGCTATTAGCGAGTTTTCGTCAATGGGTGTGTCCGTGGCGTCGATGATTCGCTATGAAACAGGAAGTTGTTGTAACTTCAGTGTACATGCTCACATCTGGACCAAACTGTACATGTAGGATGAGAGTCCCGCCCTGAACACATGTCCATGCCGACATTCACCCACAGTCATAGCGCCACCTGCTGGCA
>NW_025730993.1:0-392 GCF_021292245.1 Micropterus dolomieu
GTTACCTGTGTGTGTGTGTGTGTGTGTTACAGGTGTGGTCAGTTACCTGTGTGTGTGTGTGTGTTACAGGTGTGGTCAGTTACCTGTGTGTGTGTGTGTGTTACAGGTGTGGTCAGTTACCTGTATGTATGTGTGTGTGTTACAGGTGTGGTCAGTTACCTGTATGTGTGTGTGTGTTACAGGTGTGGTCAGTTACCTGTGTGTGTGTGTGTGTTATAGGTGTGGTCAGTTACCTGTATGTGTGTGTGTGTTATAGGTGTGGTCAGTTACCTGTATGTGTGTGTGTGTTACAGGTGTGGTCAGTTACCTGTGTGTGTGTGTGTGTTATAGGTGTGGTCAGTTACCTGTGTGTGTGTGTGTGTTATAGGTGTGGGGAGATAGCTGTGTGTGTG
>NW_025730995.1:0-714 GCF_021292245.1 Micropterus dolomieu
CACTAATTTGACCCATTTTATCGTAAAACCACCTTTATGAATTTGGCTCCACATCAAGTGTCTCTCTCTGTGTGTTTACTAACTATTGGTAAGAATTTCCCCTTGCTGCATAAAATGATTTTGCACCAGTGTTGGCGGATTCAAAATACTCTGTATACCAACTCTGCTGCTTTAAATTGCGTCCAAAAGAAAAAAAAGAGTTAAACTTGTTGTTCTGCCGACAATTACAGTTCTAAAGTGTGTCAGGAGTGGGATTTGAACCCACGCCTCCATTTGGAGACCAGAATTCCCTTTGATCAGGAAGGAGTTGATTCTTGAGTCTGGCGCCTTAGACCACTCGGCCATCCTGACAACTACAGAGGTGTCAAAAAGAATACGTAACACTAATTTGACCTATCTTGTCGCAAAACCACCTTTATGAATTTGGCTCCACATCAAGTGTCTCTCTCTGTGTGTTTACTAACTATTGGTAAGAATTTCCCCTTGCTGCATAAAATGATTTTGCACCAACTCTGCTGCTTTCAATTGCTTCCAAAAGAAAAAAAAGAGTTAAACTTGTTGTTCTGCCGACAATCACAGTTCTAAAGTGTGTCAGGAGTGGGATTTGAACCCACGCCTCCATTTGGAGACCAGAATTCCCTTTGATCAGGAAGGAGTTGATCCTTGAGTCTGGCGCCTTAGACCACTCGGCCATCCTGACAACTACAGAGAAGA
>NW_025730996.1:0-836 GCF_021292245.1 Micropterus dolomieu
CTCCTGTTCCATCCTGCAACAGCACAGCTCCAGCGCCGGTGGCACTTGCGTCAACCTCGAGCTTAAAGGGGAGAGAGAGGTTAGGTGCGGCCAGGACTGGGGCACAACAAAGGAGAGATTTCACCGCCTCAAAAGCATGTTGACACTCATACGTCCACACGAACGGGACTGTGGGACTACATAAGCTAGTCAGGGGGGCGACAACTACTGAGAAGTTCCTACAAAAACACCTGTAATATCCAGCCATACCAAGGAAACGACGGAGTTCACGTCTGGTCGCGGGGGCTGGGTAGGTTAAGACAGCAGAAACCTTGGCGTTAACAGGACAGACCTGGCCGTGGCCTATCTCTTTACCCAAGTATGTCACCGTGGCCTTTCCAAACTCACACTTAGCCAAGTTTAGTGTCAGTGATGCTGCTGCTAACCTCTGGAACACCGCAGCCAAAGTAGACAGGTGACCAGCCCAGTCGGCTGAGTACACTACCACATCGTCTAAGTAAACATTGCAGTTTGGGACAGTCCCCAATACCATATGCATCATTCGTTGGAATGTTGCAGGCGCATTCCTCATTCCGAAGGCCATAACGGTGTACTGCATGAAGTTTTCTGGGGTAATCAACGCAGAGATATCGGATGCACGAGGGGTTAATGGCACCTGCCAGTACCCCTTTAGCAGGTCTAGCTTAGTGATGTACTCCGCGGGACCAATACTATCTATGCAGTCCTCCATCCTGGGCAAGCCCATGGAGTTCGCCATGTTTACTTACTCCTAAGTCCGACGGTACACCACGTTTCTGCACAGACTTTCGTAAGGTAAATGCAGTGACCGTCCCAGA
>NW_025730997.1:0-1453 GCF_021292245.1 Micropterus dolomieu
CAGTATTAATGAGAAATGGATATGTTGTTGTCAGAGGGGGTATAGCTCAGTGGTAGAGCATTTGACTGCAGATCAAGAGGTCCCCAGTTCAACTCTGGGTGCCCCCTACTTGTGCTAACATCGCAGATGCCTGTCTAAAATGGTCATATGTACTTGCTGAAGTAACCCATTGAACATGCAAAGATACTGGCCAGTTTTCACATTTGTATCAGTGGTGATGCTAAGCAGTAAATTGTCCGTGTTTAAACACACCACTATGTATGCTCTCTTGCTTTATATACAAAACATTTATAAACATTTTTGTCCAGACTATCAATGAGCAAGGGATAAAGCTGTCAGAGGGGGTATAGCTCAGTGGTAGAGCATTTGACTGCAGTTCAAGAGGTCCCCAGTTTAAATCTGGGTGCCCCCTACCTGTCAGAACATCACAGATGCCTGTTTAAAATGGGCATATGTACTTTCTGAAGTAACCCAGTGAATATGCAAACAAACTGCCTAATTTCCACCTTTCCATTACTGTTTGTAATGACAATAAGCAATGAATTGTCCATCTTTAGACACACCACTACGTAAGTGCATGTGCTCTCTTATTTTATATACAAAATATTTATAAACATTTTTATCCACACTATTCAATTCAATTCAATTTTATTTATATAGCGCCAAATCACAGCAACAGTTATCTCACAGCGCTTTTCATAAAAGAGCAGGTCTAGACCGTACTCTGTGATGTTATTTACAGAAGCCCAACAATTCCCACCAAGAGCAAGCACTAGGCGACAGAGGCAAGGAAAAACTTCCTTTTAAGAGGCAGAAACCTCCAGCAGAACCATGGCTCAGGGTGGGCGGCCATCTGCATCGACCGGTTGGGGGTGAAGGTGAGAGATAGAGAGAGAGAGAGGAAGAGGGATTGGAGGGACAGCGAGGAAGAGAGAGAGAGAGAGAGAGAGGGGAGGGAGGCAGCCTACACAATATACACACAGAGGTACAGACAGTAAAGGTAATGTTACTATATGTGTGTGGCTTGCTTGGGATACATACTATAGACTAAATGAAAAGTGGTACTGATATTTATAGTAGTGTTAATGATAATAATCGTGTGATAGTAACAATAATAACAATAAGACTAGTAACAATAATTGTAGCAGATGGTGTCGAGCAGGAACACGGGGGCAGCAGGTGACTCGCAACCACAGATCCAGACTCCACAGCTCCAGAGCCAGAAACACCTGCAGGAAGTGATAGGAGGAGAGAGGAGAGGGACAAGAAAGCACTAGACTACCGGAAAGGGGAGTATTTGAGTTAGTAACATGCACTAATGGGACGAGGTTTCGTAGAGAGGGAGAGGAATTAGAGGAGAGAGGACCTCAGTGCATCATGGGAAGTCCCCTGGCAGTCTAGGCCTAGAGCAGCATAACTAAGGGATGGTTCAGGACTCACCTGAGCCAGCCCT
>NW_025730998.1:0-882 GCF_021292245.1 Micropterus dolomieu
AGCAGCATACCACAAAGCTTGTTCAATCATGTTTTTATCAACTTAGAAATATAGCAAAAATTCGATCTATGTTAACTTTTAAGGACACCGAGACCATTTTACACGCCTTCATCTCATCACGCCTGGATTATTGCAACAGCCTTTTCAAACCTGTTTAACCCAAAAATCTATTGATCGACTCCAGACTGTCCAGAAGTCAGCTGCCAGGCTTTTAACCAGAACAAAGAAATACGACCACATTACTCCTATTTTATCTTCATTACACTGGCTCCCAGTATGTTTTAGAATTGACTTTAAAATTCTATTGATCACTTTTAAAGCTCTTCATGGCCTCTCGCCTTGTTATATTTCTGAACTTTTAGTCCCATACGCACCAGCACGTACCTTGAGATCCTCGGGCAGAGGTCTGTTGTCTGTTCCAGAGTCTCGACTGAAAACTAAAGGGGACAGAGCGTTTGCTGTCAGGGCCCCGGGGCTCTGGAACAGCCACCCCGAGGAAATCAGGTCGGCTGAGTCAGTGAACTCTTTTAAGTCCCTTCTTAAAACATACTTTTATAGGAGAGCCTTTCCCGATTTTATTTGACTTTATTTTATCCCTTTTATTTTATTGTATTTTACTCATTTAAACGTGTATTTTAGTCTTCAATGTTTTCATGCTTTTATCTTGTATTGTTTTTGTATTATTGGACTGCTGACGTATTGACTCATTTCCGTTTCCGGTGCTTGTGTGTTGGTACCGTGTTGTGCTGCTCTCGCTAAATAACAGTTACATTTGTTTGATTACAGCGGCCAACTGTTTGCTAAACACTTATTCTTTACAGTAATTTTGCCTAAGCACTCACAGTTCTTTCCATCTTTTAGTGACTGCTGTTCAATCTCATA
>NW_025730999.1:0-617 GCF_021292245.1 Micropterus dolomieu
AGAGAGAGAGGTGGAGAGAGAGACAAGTGGAGAGAGAGAGGTAGAGAGAGAGAGAGGTAGAGAGAGACAGGTAGAAAGAGAGAGACAGGTGGAGAGAGAGACAAGTGGAGAGAGAGAGACAGGTGGAGAGAGAAAGGTGGAGAGAGAGAGACAGGTGGAGAGAGAGGTAGAGAGAGAGAGACAGGTGGAGAGAGAGAGAGGTAGAGAGAGACAAGTGGAGAGAGAGAGGTGGAGAGAGAGACAAGTGGAGAGAGAGAGGTAGAGAGAGAGAGAGACAGGTGGAGAGAGAGAGACAGGTTGAGAGAGAGAGAGGTAGAGAGAGAGAGGTGGAGAGAGAGAGGTAGAGAGAGAGACAGGTGGAGAGAGAGACAAGTGGAGAGAGAGAGACAGGTGGAGAGAGAAAGGTGGAGAGAGAGAGACAGGTAGAGAGAGAGAGACAGGTGGAGAGAGAGGTAGAGAGAGAGAGACAGGTGGAGAGAGACAGAGAGGTAGAGAGAGACAAGTGGAGAGAGAGAGACAGGTGGAGAGAGAGAGAGGTGGAGAGAGAGAGACAGGTTGAGAGAGAGGTAGAGAGAGACAGGTGGAGAGAGAGAGACAGGTGGAGAGAGAGAGACAGG
>NW_025731000.1:0-326 GCF_021292245.1 Micropterus dolomieu
GCAGTGAGGTAGCGGAAAAGTGGCTGGGAGGCAGCGGAGAGGTGGCTGGGAGGTGGTAGTGAGGTAGCGGAAAAGTGGCTGGGAGGTGGTAGTGAGGTGGCGGAGAGGTGGTAGTGAGGTAGCTGAAAAGTGGCTGGGAGGCGGCGGAGAGGTGGTAGTGAGGTAGCTGAAAAGTGGCTGGGAGGAGGCGGAGAGGTGGCTGGGAGGTGGTAGTGAGGTAGCGGAAAAGTGGCTGGGAGGTGGTAGTGAGGTAGCGGAAAAGTGGCTGGGAGGCGGCGGGGAGGTGGCTGGGAGGTGGTAGTGAGGTAGCGGAAAAGTGGCTGGGA
>NW_025731001.1:0-322 GCF_021292245.1 Micropterus dolomieu
AACACACACACACTCTAACACACAGACACTCTAACACACAGACACTCTAACACACACACACACTCTAACACACAGACACTCTAACACACAGACACTCTAACACACACACACTCTAACACACACACACTCTAACACACTGACACTCTAACACACACACACTCTAACACACTGACACTCTAACACACAGACACTCTAACACACACACACACTCTAACACACTGACACTCTAACACACAGACACTCTAACACACACACACTCTAACACACACACACTCTAACACACACACACACTCTAACACACACACACACTCTCACACACACA
>NW_025731002.1:0-592 GCF_021292245.1 Micropterus dolomieu
AGACAGCTCCATCTGCAGAGAGGAGGAGGAGGAGGAGGAGACAGCTCCATCTGCAGAGAGGAGGAGGAATCTGCAGAGAGGAGGAGGAGGTGGAGACATCTCCATCTGCAGAGAGGAGGAGGAGGAGGAGGAATCTGCAGAGAGGAGGAGGAGGAGGAGGAGGAGGAGCAGGAGGAGACAGCTCCATCTGCAGAGAGGAGGAGGAGGAGGAATCTGCAGAGAGGAGGAGGAGGAGGAGGAGACAGCTCCATCTGCAGAGAGGAGGAGGAGGAGGAGGAATCTGTAGAGAGGAGGAGGAGGAGGAATCTGTAGAGAGGAGGAGGAGGAGGAGGAGGAGACAGCTCCATCTGCAGAGAGGAGGAGGAATCTGCAGAGAGGAGGAGGAGGAGGAGGAGACAGCTCCATCTGAAGAGAGGAGGAGGAGGAGACAGCTCCATCTGCAGAGAGGAGGAGGAGGAGGAGGAGGAATCTGCAGAGAGGAGGAGGAGGAGGAGACAGCTCCATCTGCAGAGAGGAGGAGGAGGAGGAATCTGCAGAGAGGAGGAGGAGGAGGAGACAGCGCCATCTGCAGAGAGGAGGAGGAGGAGGAAGC
>NW_025731003.1:0-891 GCF_021292245.1 Micropterus dolomieu
CCCATCTTAAATGTAGTTTGAAGCCATTGCCACCCAACTCCGCCTTCTTTTTCTTGAAGTTTCACTGATCTTGACATTGCGAAATGAACAATAGCACTATTTGTATTTGATGGACAACAGTCATCTTAAATTCATGCATCCCATTAGAAGTTGACGAGCGGTCAATTAGACTCCAATGAGTTTTCTTGATGCTACTCATTTACACATGGTGGCCTGCCATTGCAGCTCCATCAGGAGTACTTTAAAGCAATACAAAGAAGCAGAGTTAGCACTGAATTTCTTCTCCAAATGGCACTTTCTGCAAAAAGACCCCCAAGACAGCTTGTGAGAAAGCAAGAACCATTACATGTCTCCAAAAACTTTCATCTACATGTAGGGTTCATGTGAGAATTCCACCCCAACTCATATATATTTGTCTTGCACTTCATTTGCAGAATGTGAACAAAACTGACGTGAATCTCTACCTGATCCTTTTAAATGACATAGTTCACACACCTGAAGATTCAGAGGTCAACAAAACTGCCCCAACAAAAAGCACTTACTGTATTGAGAAACAAAGTTAGTGTCTGTGTTCAGGTAATAATAAAGACTAAATGGAGATGTTGATGAGAAAAACTCTGTTGAATTCAATCCCATCAGATTGACAACCCAACTATAAAGTAATTTCAAAGCATTAAAAAACACAGTTGCTTAAGTTAAAGTGTATCACTCAATGAAATTTGTCTCTGAATTGTAGAAGTAATTTCTTCAAACAGCTCTGTGGAGTGGATTCAATCGAGGAACATGTCAGAACCAAGACAACCCCAAAGAGAAGCACTTATGAACACAATAATCACCAGTGGCTCTATTTGAAGTGATCTGGGGTTGATTCTCACAAAATATGGCACCAAA
>NW_025731004.1:0-1690 GCF_021292245.1 Micropterus dolomieu
TCTCTTGCTTCTCAAGCCTAAGCGAGTGTGTAAAGCTCCTTTTGTGGACTTTATGAGCTAACAGCAACCTAATAAGTGGAGTTTTAATACCAAAATACAACTGTATGATGGGTGTGGGACGCTGATTTGAGCAGTTGTGATTTGGTGCCTCTATGTGGCCCCTGAAAGAAACTAGCTTGGGAAAGGCGGCAGAAGGTTGAGATTCAACATTCTTGATAGTGTTGTCTCTGTGAGCCTTCAAGGTAAGTTTGAAGCCATTTGGAGCTCAACTCAGAGATTTCTACATGAAAGCCTCTAAAAGGTAGAAGCAGGCTGTTTTAGCCTGTACACACTGAGTTGATGGCTTCCAGTGACCTGTTGGACTTTGGAGTCAAATTTAACTCACTTTCTGTTGTTTTACACAGATCAGTCACAGGACAGAGTGTTTCACCAGATCTCACCTTTACAGCAAACAATACAAATTTCATACAGCCATATTTCACTGAACAGGACTCATGTAGAGATTTCTACATGAAAGCCTCTAAAAGGTAGAAGCAGACTGTTTTAGCCTGTACACACAAGGCTGTATGATGGGTGTGGGACGCTGATTTGAGCTGTTGTGATTTGGTGCCTCTATGTGGCCCCTGAAAGAAACTAGCTTGGGAAAGGCGGCAGAAGGTTGAGATTCAACATTCTTGATAGTGTTGTCTCTGTGAGCCTTCAAGGTAAGTTTGAAGCCATTTGGAGCTCAACTCAGAGATTTCTACATGAAAGCCTCTAAAAGGTAGAAGCAGGCTGTTTTAGCCTGTACACACTGAGTTGATGGCTTCCAGTGACCTGTTGGACTTTGGAGTCAAATTTAACTCACTTTCTGTTGTTTTAGACAGATCAGTCACAGGACAGAGTGTTTCACTAGATCTCTTCTTTACAACAAAAAATATCAATTTGATACACCCATATTTCACTGAACAGGACTCTCTTGCTTCTCAAGCCTAAGCGAGTGTGTAAATCTCCTTTTGTGGACTTTATGAGCTTACAGCCACCTAATAAGTTCTAAAAGGAGTTTTAATACCAAAATACAACTGTATGATGGGTGTGGGATGCTGATTTGAGCTGTTGTGATTTGGGGCCCCTATGTGGCCCCTGAAAGAAACTAGCTTGGGAAAGGCGGCAGAAGGTTGAGATTCAAGATTCTTGATTCTACTTTGAGACTTGTGGGTAAGATCTTAAGTTTTCTGAGGTAGGACCCCATCCAGAACCGTGTCATTGCTGCGGTCTTGGGGTTTCTGGATGGGGCTGTGGCGGTTGCGATGTGTAGTGCTGTGTATCTGCTTCCTAAGAACAAGTGCAGGTCTGGCACTCCTTTTCCTCCTTTCTCCTTTGGCTTCTTCATCACGATTCGTCTCAGTCTTTCCCACTTGGAGCCCCACAAAAAATAAAAGATGGCTCGTTCCAGGTCTAAGATCACTCTCCTAGGCGGGATAAAAACAGAACTGATGAGTAAAAGCAAAGGTAAAATCACTGCTTTGATGATTAAAACCTTTCCTTCTAAAGTCAGTCCTCTAAGTGTCCAGTACCCTAGTCTCTGCCTGACTTTCCCTACTACGTCTGCCCAATTTGTTTTCCCCTCCCCCTCCCTATCAAACCTGATCCCAAGTATTTTTTGGTCAGTCTGGGTCACAGTCAGGGGGAGTCCTGTCGTCTCAGTCGC
>NW_025731005.1:0-1258 GCF_021292245.1 Micropterus dolomieu
CTTTCATCTCAGAACTCTGACACTAAATTTAGAATGCTGACTTTCATCTCAGAATACTGACACTAAATTCAGAATGCTGACACTACTGACACTAAATTTAGAATACTGACTTTAATCTCAGAACTCTGACACTACTGACACTTTCTTAGAATGCTGACTTTAATCTCAGAATGCTGACACTGAACTCAGAACTGACACTAAATTTAGAATGCTGACTTTAATCTCAGAATGCTGACATTAAACTCAGAATACTGACACTTTCTTAGAATGCTGACTTTAATCTCAGAATGCTGACACTACTGACACTAAACTTAGAATGCTGACTTTCATCTCAGAATGCTGACACTACTGACACTACATATAGAATGCTGACTTTCATCTCAGAATACTGACACTACTGACACTAAATTCAGAATGCTGACTTTCATCTCAGAACTCTGACACTAAATTTAGAATGCTGACTTTCATCTCAGAATACTGACACTAAATTCAGAATGCTGACACTACTGACACTAAATTTAGAATACTGACTTTAATCTCAGAACTCTGACACTACTGACACTTTCTTAGAATGCTGACTTTAATCTCAGAATGCTGACACTGAACTCAGAACTGACACTAAATTTAGAATGCTGACTTTAATCTCAGAATGCTGACATTAAACTCAGAATACTGACACTTTCTTAGAATGCTGACTTTAATCTCAGATCTCTGACACTACTGACACTAAATTTAGAATGCTAAATTTCATCTCAGAATGCTGACACTACTGACACTAAATGTAGAATGCTGACTTTCATCTCAGAATACTGACACTAAACTCAGAATGCTGACTTTCATCTCAGAATGCTGACACTACTGACAGTAAACTTAGAATGCTGACCTTCATCTCAGAATGCTGACACTACTGACACTACATATAGAATGCTGACTTTCATCTCAGAATACTGACACTACTGACACTAAATTTAGAATGCTGACTTTCATCTCAGAACTCTGACACTAAATTTAGAATGCTGACTTTCATCTCAGAATACTGACACTAAATTCAGAATGCTGACACTACTGACACTAAATTTAGAATACTGACTTTAATCTCAGAACTCTGACACTACTGACACTTTCTTAGAATGCTGACTTTAATCTCAGAATGCTGACACTGAACTCAGAACTGACACTAAATTTAGAATGCTGACTTTAATCTCAGAATGCTGACATTAAACTCAGAATACTGACACTTTCTTAGAATGCTGACTTT
>NW_025731006.1:0-379 GCF_021292245.1 Micropterus dolomieu
GTTAACCCAAGGACGGACAGTCCTGATCATGAAGGACCCCCAGAAGGGAACAATCCCATCCAACTACCGGCCAATAACCTGCCTCTGCACAACATGGAAGCTCCTGTCAGGCATCATAGCGGCTAAGATGAGTAGGCACATGGCTCAATACATGGACAGGGACATGTGTCCCTGAGCAAGACTTCTGAGATATATATATAAAAAATCCCCCTCTCACCCCTTGCTAGGTGGTATTTGTCATCCTCAAACTCGGGTCCACAGTATCTCAGCTGTTCCTAGGACTGGACAGAGACCTCTGATGTTTTACCTGGAATCTGCTGTAGCCACTCTCCCAGTTTGGGGGTCACAGCCCCCAGTGCTCCGATTACCACTGGCACCA
>NW_025731007.1:0-1137 GCF_021292245.1 Micropterus dolomieu
GGTGGACATTCAGGAAAAGGATCCAGTCCGCCTGGAAGTCCCTAGCCAGGATCAGACGCTCTCCCGTCCAAGTCCTAAGCAGGCCCTGCCAAGCCTGGCTTCCGAGATCAGGCGACATCGGGCAGTCCCAGGCCGGAATGGCCGTAAGCTGCCTTTGCACACCCCAGACGGGCCTTCAAAACACGATGTAACATTTACACAGCACTGTGTACAGGATAGGGAGAAAAAGAAGTAGCAGCGCCCCCTGCTGTTTCCTAAAGAGACGTTCAAAAGATCTCCTTTCACCGAAGCGCCCTCTGCCGTTTTTCGAAGGCGAAGCGAAGAAGCCTTACAGAAACAGGTATTCCCAGGCGGTCACCCGTCCAAGTACCAACCAGGCCCTGCTTAGCTTAGCTTCCGAGATCGGACGAGATCGGGCGCTCCCAGAGCGGTGTGGCCGTAAGCCACTCAGGCACCCCCAAACGGCCCTTCAAAAGATGTTCTACGGCTAATTGACAAAAAACGTATTCTGCCCATAATGTCCAAGGTGCTCCAGAGTCACTTGGAATCCACAGGCACTGATTCCTGGGTAAACATCCAGGAACCGGGACACCGTTCATGCTGGCAGTCCACAGACAGGAATAGGCACCCGTTCCCGGGTATGGGTACAGCGACAAGGCCACCTTCAGCCGGAGGTCCTCACTCACAAACAGACGCTCATTCCTGGGTGGACATTTAGAAAAAGGATCCAGTCCGCCTGGAAGTCCCTAGCCAGGATCAGACGCTCTCCCGTCCAAGTCCTAAGCAGGCCCTGCCAAGCCTGGCTTCCGAGATCAGGCGAGATCGGGAAGTCCCAGGCCGGAATGGCTGTAATCTGCCTTTGCACACCCCAGAAGGGCCTTCAAAACACGATGTAACATTTACACAGCACTGTGTACAGGATAGGGAGAAAAAGAAGCAGCAGCAGCGCCCCCTGCTGTTTCCTAAAGAGACGATCAAAAGATCTCCTTTCACCGAAGCGCCCTCTGCCGTTTTTCGAAGGCGATGCGAAAAAGGCTTACAGCACCGGGTATTCCCAGGCGGTCACCCGTCCAAGTACTAACCAGGCCCTGCTCTGCTTAGCTTCCGAGATCGGACGAGATCGGGCGCTCCCAGAGC
>NW_025731008.1:0-497 GCF_021292245.1 Micropterus dolomieu
GGAGGGGGAGGACAGGAGGAGGAGAACAGGGAGGGGGAGAAGGAGGACAGGAGAACAGGGAGGGGGAGAAGGAGGACAGGAGAACAGGGAGGGGGAGAAGGAGGACAGGGAGGGGGAGGAGGAGAACAGGAGGAGGAGGAGAACAGGGAGGGGGAGAACAGGGAGGGGAGAACAGGGAGGGGGAGGACAGGGAGGACAGGGGAACAGGGAGGGGGAGGACAGGGAGGAGGGGAACAGGGAGGGGGAGGACAGGGAGGAGGAGAACAGGGAGGGGGAGGACAGGGGGACAGGGAGGGGGAGGACAGGGGGACAGGGAGGGGGAGAACAGGGAGGGGGAGAACAGGAGGACAGGGAGGGGGAGAACAGGGAGGGGAGAACAGGGAGGAGGAGAACAGGGAGGAGAGAACAGGGAGGGGGAGAACAGGAGAACAGGGAGGGGGAGAACAGGAGGGGAGGAGGAGGAGGAGAACAGGGAGGGGGAGAAGAGGAGAACAGGA
>NW_025731009.1:0-626 GCF_021292245.1 Micropterus dolomieu
TACGGTTACTGTTTAAATGGTGAAATCAGATGAAACAGACAGTTTGTTCACAAACATCTGCTGCTTCTCTCGGCAGCTAAGAGAGTCCAAACACATCATTAACATCACAGTGAAGCTGTTTGTTCACTTAACGGGCCATCGTGTGTTTGTCCAGGTCGGCTCTCTATTCAAATGGGGATCAGCTGCTTGAAAAGGCGACTGATGCGCATTTTCACCTCTCTTCAGGTGATCAGCTTGAATAGGAGGCAGAGAGCTGAACATGTGGACATCAGCTGGCTATTCAGCTGCATTAATGAGCAGCCCAAACAGATGCAAACACAAAGCCACTGAAGGAAAACTGTGTGTTGTGAATGTAGCCTGCAAACGTCTTTAGTCTCCGTTAATACAGAAGAAATTAGAAATATAACAATTTTTCAATTCAATTTTATTTATATAGCGCCAAATCACAACAACAGTTATCTCACAGCGCTTTTCATAAAGATCAGGTCTAGACCGTACTCTATGATGTTATTTACAGAAGCCCAACAGTTCCCACCAAGAGCAGCACTAGGCGACAGAGGCAAGGAAAAACTTCCTTTTAAGAGGCAGAAACCTCGAGCAGAACCATGACTCAGGGTGGGCGGCCA
>NW_025731010.1:0-549 GCF_021292245.1 Micropterus dolomieu
GTAGGGCCTCAGGCTTCAGGAGTGGGGCCTCAGGGCTTCAGGAGTAGGGCCTCAGGCTTCAGGAGTAGGGCCTCAGGCTTCAGGAGTAGGGCCTCAGGCTTCAGGAGTAGGGCCTCAGGACTTCGGGAGTAGGGCCTCGGACTTCGGGAGTAGGGCCTCGGGCTTCAGGAGTAGGGCCTCAGGGCTTCGGGAGTGGGGCCTCGGGCTTCAGGAGTAGGGCCTCAGGGCTTCAGGAGTAGGGCCTCAGGGCTTCGGGAGTGGGGCCTCAGGCTTCAGGAGTAGGGCCTCAGGGCTTCAGGAGTAGGGCCTCAGGCTTCAGGAGTGGGGCCTCGGGCCTCAGGCTTCAGGAGTAGGGCCTCGGGCTTCAGGAGTAGGGCCTCAGGCTTCAGGAGTAGGGCCTCAGGCTTCAGGAGTGGGGCCTCGGGCCTCGGGCTTCAGGAGTAGGGCCTCAGGCTTCAGGAGTAGGGCCTCAGGCTTCAGGAGTAGGGTCTCAGGCTTCAGGAGTAGGGTCTCAGGCTTCAGGAGTAGGGCCTCAGGCTTCAGGAGTGG
>NW_025731011.1:0-654 GCF_021292245.1 Micropterus dolomieu
ATTTCTCTCTAAGGTTCTGGAGAAAGCAGTTGCTAAACAGCTGTGTGACTTTCTACAGAGCAATAGTTTGAGGATTTTCAGTCAGGATTTAGAGCTCATCATAGCACAGAGACAGCACTGGTGAAAATTACTAATGACCTCCTCATTGCATCAGACAAAGGACTTGTCTCTGTACTGGTTTTATTAGATCTTAGTGCTGCATTTGATACCATTGACCATCAGATCCTATTGCAGAGACTGGAATATTTCATTGGCATTAAAGGAACCGCTCTAAGCTGGTTTAAGTCCTATTCATCAGATCGATTTCAGTTTGTACATGTTAACGATGAGTCCTCCATGCATGCCAAAGTTAGTCATGGAGTTCCTCAAGGATCTGTCCTCGGACCAATCCTCTTCACTTTATATATGCTTCCTTTAGGCAATATTGTCAGGAAATATTCCATAAGCTTTCATTGTTATGCAGTTTGTATTGTTATGTAATTTTCTAATGTTAAACTCAGATAAAACTGAAGTTATTGTTCTGGGGCCCAAGCACCTCCGTGACGCATTATCTAAAGAATTTCCTATGATGCACTGAGCTCCTCTCTCCTCTACTTTCTCTCCCTCTGTATGCAACCTCATCCCATTATTGCATGTTACTAACACAACTTCTCC
>NW_025731012.1:0-3456 GCF_021292245.1 Micropterus dolomieu
GGAAATTACTTTACTTAGATTTAAGTACTGCAGTTGTACATTTGAAATACCTTCCTACCTTTCTGATAGGAAGCCTTCTTGAGGTGGTATAAAACATTTCTTCTTATATTCTGATTTGAGTTGTGGACAACTATGACCACATGAATTAAAAAAACATTTCACTGCCCAAGTCAGCTATAACACAAGTCTTGTTCATCAGACTACATGCTGTACAGTATTTGACTACAGATTTTGTCCCAGGATTTATTATGCATTTCTTCTTCTTCGTTGCATGATTTAGAATAATAAGGTGAGAAATGGGTCTATTCTGAGTTCATCCTGCACTGCAGCAGCTAATAAAGTCCATTTAATCCCAAAAACGCTTTTCTTTTAGGCAGGCTGGAGCAGAAAACAACTCACCTTTCTCAAGTTGTACAGTAATGTCACATGTGTATGAAGGTGGATCAAACAAGCTAATCTTAAATGTCAAAGTAGAGAGCAGCCAAGTAGGCCTATTTATTTTCATTCATTACACAATATGAATAAGCTATGCAGACAGTTGTAAAGAAAGAACATCTTTTTCTTCTGTTCTGTACTGGGCTGTATTAAAAGTCTCAACTGTTCTCCCATGCTCTAACACACAGTAACGATGAAATGTGTGCTGTTCTCACATTCTCCCTCTGTATGTACACATAAACAACAAGGCAGGGAAATATAAAAGGAATTTATTTTATTGTTTGGGTACATTATTGTTCAGTGTACATGCTCACATCTGAAACAAACTTTACGTGCTTGATAACTCTCCCACCCCGCAGACATCTACACGCCAATACCGATTTATATTCATAGTGGCAAGTGCTATGTAGCTCCACATAGGGGACACAGGAAGTGACATATAACACCTTCATGCGGCGTCGGAACCGCGTAGGAAATTCACAGCCGCACCGGCAGAGCTCCAGAATATGCAACTCGGCCGGCTCACACGCGGACGCGCTACAAGTGCGAGGGCCCGCCCAACGCTGCTTACAGCTTTAATCTTACTTTTGTTTTGTTAAAAGTTATCAGTCCGTTAAGTTACACTAATTTAATTCAAGAACGACCAAGTTCTCTTTAAGCTTTATTCGTCGAGCTAACTTCACCGAGGTCAGACCCAACCACGTGGTCTCGCCAGCGGCAACAAAGGACACCTGAAGAACAGCCAAATTGCCAGACGCAAGACGGCCAACCCTTGAGGGTTTTTCTTCATTTCAGACATGGAGAACCCCGGAGAATTCCCTAGCAAAAAGCCAGGAATCGGGCAGCTAGTGTGGGACCCGTGCAACAGGCCAAGGCAGGCTGCCGACCTATCGTAAGGCAAAACAAGGCATTCTGTGGTCAGTGAGATCCAATAGTTGTTAATCCATTATCTTTAGTCCTTAAACCCCTAGACAAATTTAACCGAGTTATCATCTAATTGCATTCATTAGCTGCCGTATGAGTCAAATGCTTCCCACAATAGGAACCCCTTTACATTGTTTAGCCATTGTTTATTCCTTTAGTGTATTTAACCGCATTTTTATATCACCTTAGTTAGTTAATAAATTCACTGTAATCAAGGAATTGTGTGTGTTACCTATTTCTAAGTCCCTGCCAAGGGAATTTACCCTTCAGATGAGATTGACGATAATTGAGCAATTATTAACTAATTGATCACTAGTGAATAATTGTATAATTATTAAAATGCTACCCAGAGGTCCGGAGACTTTGGGTTAATAACAACTCCAGTGGTGCCCCGAAACGAGAGATTTATGGATTAATATTTTAAAATATATATATTATGTAATATATATAATATGATATTATATATATTATAATATATATATAAATTAAATTACTGAACAACCTAACAATATTAAATTTTATTTATTAAAATTCATAATTGGGTATATCATAAATTTATTAAAAATCATAATAGCTTTAGACCTGCTACTTTGTTTTTAAGTGTCCTGTCTGTAGTGTTTTATTGATTATGTGTGAGTTGTCTGCTTTTAGAGGCGTGTTGTGTCAGTTACATGACAATGTGCTACTACTACTTTACATTTGCAACAAGATTGAAAAACGAAAGAATAATAACTTATTTCAACGAAAGTGTGGTTCAAGGGATGTCAGAGGATGCCGTAACCCTAACTCTTCGGGGAACAATAGCAAACATGGTAAAGACGTTTGCACAAGCAAACACACTACTATCAGTAATATTTTCTGGGGTATCATGTCCAGAGCTTTCACACCTCCACACAGGACGAGGAGGAGGAAGAGGAAGCTACACTCTTCCTCCTTTCGATAGCGCTGAGGCAAGGAGCAGATGGTGCGAGAGATTGGAAACATCGTCTGGAGTCGGACAACCCTGGGCTAATGGCAAGCTGTGCTGGCAGCGCTGTGTGAGTGTGTGAGGGGTTGGAATTGTCTTACTGTGCAGAGCTGGCTTGCTAAAATTCATTACTGTATGTGTGTACATGTGTAAAGTTCAGAGCTCTGTGTGTGTGTGTGTGTGTGTGTGTGTGTGTCTGTGTGTGCACTTACCAACCTATCTAACAGAGGACCTCGACGTCGTTCCCCAACACTAAGAGGGGACTAAAAAGTGAACAGGGGACATTTTTTAGGTCCCCTGTTGGACATGCTTTAAATCAGTCTAATCAAGTCTAAAACCATCTGGTAAATTTTTTTAACTATTGTCAAGAGGGGACCTGCAGGTGTGTGAGTGTTTAAGTCCATACTCAGCAGTGCCTCTAGTGGATCAAGCAGAGATTTTAACAACTCATTCACACACGTCGTTCTTAACACTCCCCTATAGAGTGAATGGCTTGTAGCCCCAGGGAGTCTATCAGACTTTAGAGGGGCTATTATACAAGCTACTCAGTAAAGAAAGCTGTCTCTTGAAACACGATTTCTTAATTTTTTCTAACAAAATATACAGGCTGAGTTTTAGTCGATGTCTTGTGTTTTAAGATCAACATGTATTAAAATAAAGGGCTACACTGAAGGCCTGGAGAGTAAAACGAATTTTAGATTCTAAAAAAGGGAACAAAAATAGAAAAACAACCAGGGTAGAATTATAAATAAAATGGTCAGTATAAAGATACTTTTATGGTTTTAATTCATTATAAAAAATGAATTAATTAATAAAAAATTATTTGACATTTGACATCTAGAGATTTAAACTTGTTCAGTCACAAAATACTAACCTGACCAGATTTCACAAGCACTGGACATCAATACTTTTTTTCCCCATTATATTTGTGTGCTTAGTCTACACTTAAAGATATGCATTTCATTTATTGATTTGAACTACAGAAAAAGGGACCACACTTGTACTGTGTGGAACGACAGGAGTCCACTGTTCGCTTGTACATGATGACACAAGTTCCCTCTTAGATAGCATGGAGCGATAATCACACTCCAACTTGTGTGAAAATAATAAATAAGCAAATTTAATCATAC
>NW_025731013.1:0-516 GCF_021292245.1 Micropterus dolomieu
GGAGAACAGGGAGGGGGAGGACAGGGAGGGGGAGAACAGGAGAACAGGGAGGAGGAGAACAGGAGGAGGAGAACAGGGAGGAGGAGAACAGGAGAACAGGGAGGGGGAGGAGGAGAACAGGAGGAGGAGAACAGGAGGAGGAGAACAGGAGAACAGGGAGGGGGAGGAGGAGAACAGGAGGAGGAGAACAGGAGGAGGAGAACAGGAGAACAGGGAGGGGAGGAGGAGGAGGGGAGGAGGAGGAGAACAGGGAGGGGAGAACAGGGAGGGGAGGAGAACGGGGGGGGGAACAGGGAGGAGGAGAACAGGAGGACAGGGAGGGGGAGAACAGGAGGACAGGGAGGGGAGAACAGGAGGACAGGGAGGGGAGAACAGGGAGGGGAGAACAGGGAGGGGGAGAACAGGAGAACAGGGAGGGGGAGAACAGGGAGGGGGAGAACGGAGGCGGAGAACAGGGAGGGGGAGAACGGAGGAGGAGAACAGGGAGGAGGAGAACAGGGAGGGGGAGAACAGGGA
>NW_025731015.1:0-485 GCF_021292245.1 Micropterus dolomieu
GACACCCTGAACGCACCGCCGCTCGTCCAGAGTTAAAGACACCCTGAACGCACCGCCGCTCGTCCAGCGTTAAAGACACCCTGAACGCACCGCCGCTCCTCCAGATTTAGAGTTAAAGACACCCTGAACGCACCGCCGCTCGTCCAGCGTTACAGTTAAAGACACCCTGAACGCACCGCCGCTCGTCCAGCGTTAAAGACACCCTGAACGCACCGCCGCTCGTCCAGCGTTAGAGTTAAAGACGCCCTGAACGCACCGCCGCTCGTCCAGCGTTACAGTTAAAGACGCCCTGAACGCACCGCCGCTCGTCCAGGGTTAAAGACACCCTGAACGCACCGCCGCTCGTCCAGCGTTAAAGACACCCTGAACGCACCGCCGCTCGTCCAGCGTTACAGTTAAAGACACCCTGAACGCACCGCCGCTCGTCCAGAGTTAAAGACACCCTGAACGCACCGCCGCTCGTCCAGCGTTAAAGACACCCTGAA
>NW_025731016.1:0-1066 GCF_021292245.1 Micropterus dolomieu
TTACACACAGGAGGTTCAAAAGTAATACACAGGACGGTCGAAAATAACATGCAGGAGGGTCTTAAGTAACACACAGGAGGGTCAAAAGTAAAACACTGGAGGATTGAAGAAGGATAAAACAAAGGAGGGTTAAAAGTAACACACAGGAGGGTCAAAAGTATCACGCAGGAGGGTGTAAACAGAGTAACATACAGGAGGGTTGAAAATAATATGCAGGAGGGTCGAAAGTAACACACAGGAGGGTTAAAAGTAACACACAGGAGGGTCAAAAATTACACACAGGAGGGTTGAAAGTAACACACAGGAGTGTTGAAAGTACGGAGGGTTAAAGTTTATACACAGGAGGGTCAAAAGTAATACACAGGACAGTCGAAAATAACATGAAGGAAGGTTGAAAGTAACACACAGGAGGGTGTAAAGAGAGAAACATACAGGAGGGCTGAAAAATGCAGTAATTTCATCAACTTACCAGGCAGCGTACTTCAGAAACACTGAAATGAACAGGGCTCAGTGCTGGAACTATTCAGTGTTTGGAACTATCTTCTGCCCTGTGACGCGCGTTACTTCCGCATTCCAAAGTTCCAATGGAAGTCAATGGAAGTGTCATAACTCTCTTATAGAGGGTAGGCGTTGATGTCACTTCTACTTCCGGAACACGCAGGACTGAGTGGCAAAACATCTGTTACCATGGCTGCGTTTAGCAAACTGGTAGTAAAACAAGTGATTATTTGCTCAAATTAAAGGCAGTCGGACTCAACAGTGATCCTAACTGCTTACTAAAGAACCAGTGTTCCAGCTCTTTCCCATTTACGATGTGTTGTTTGTGTTTTAGCTGATTTGAGGTAACACTGCTGCTCATCTTTCTGCCACTCCGGTACCGTAAATCCGTTCTGTGACATCATGCGCACATCCTCTATTTAACGGCCCCTGGGTCAAAAGTAACACGCAGGAGTGTTGAAAGTAAAGAGGGTTAAAATCTACACACAGGAGGGTCTAAAGTAACACAATTCAATTCAATTCAATTCAATTTTATTTATATAGCGCCAAATCACAACAACAGCTATCT
>NW_025731017.1:0-714 GCF_021292245.1 Micropterus dolomieu
CCACGCACCACCTCCACGCCGATCTCTTCCTGATTTACATGATGAACTGAGTAAATCATGGGGCAGACCCTTCTCTACACGGCTTGCCACACCCCAATCACTGAACTACAGTAATGTGATGGGGGTTAGGAACCGTGGTTATGGGAGGATGCCTCGGGTGGAGGATGCGCTTGCGAGCTATCTCTCCCCTCGACTTGCGTCCTCCCTGGAGAAGCCGGCGTTACCATCCAAACCATGTCGCACCACATCCACACTCGTGGGGAAGGCGTACATGGCAGCGGGCCAGGCAGGTGCGAGCTTGCACACCATGGCGGTGCTTCAAGCCTACCAAGCCGACCTGCTACAGGAGATGGTTCAGAGGGGGGGTCCCTCTAGAGAAGATCTGGCGGAGCCTCGCAGAACCACGAAGCGTTAGACGCAGTGCGAAGCGTTCCGCCAGTACCTCCCTCGCCGGTCTGGACCCAAGGCAGCTGAGGCTGCCAGGCGTAGGTCCCTTCCCTCTACGAGCTCCTACGGAGAGGAGGGAAGCAGAGTGTCGCTTCTCGGGGGCCCCCCGAGGAGCTGGGGCAACGAGACGGCGCTCTCACCCTCAGCCGTCTGAGAGACGCGATCTGAGGACCGTCATCCAGTCCCGACGGAGCTCAGGGAAGACCGGGGTAGGGGAGTCTTTCTCCCCCCCCCCCCCCCCCCCCCCCCCCCCCCCCCCCCCCCCCC
>NW_025731017.1:734-1679 GCF_021292245.1 Micropterus dolomieu
GATGGTTCAGAGGGGGGGTCCCTCCGAGGAAGATCTGGCGGAGCTTCGCAGAACCACGAAGCGTTAGACGCAGTGCGAAGCGTTCCGCCAGTACCTCCCTCGCCGGTCTGGACCCAAGGCAGCTGAGGCTGCCAGGCGTAGGTCCCTTCCCTAGGAGGGAAGCAGAGTGTCGCTTCTCGGGGGCCCCCCGAGGAGCTGGGGCAACGAGACGGCGCTCTCACCCTCAGCCGTCTGAGAGACGCGATCTGAGGACCGTCATCCAGTCCCGACGGAGCTCAGGGAAGACCGGGGTAGGGGAGTCTTTCTCCCCTCCCGCACCCCCCCCACCCCCCCCGGAGGCCGACCGAGGTCCCCTCCGCCGTGGCAACAGGTGATGTTATCCCGCCGTTTACACGTTCAGGACGCACCTGCCACCACCGAGTCCGCGCTGTACTGCCTGCCCCGAGGGTCTGCAGGCGGACGGCATCCCGACTCACTCACCGTGGATCTTCGGCGGCTCCCCCCTGCCGTTCTGGGGCTTCAGGGGGCCACCAGAAGATCACACGAGACACCGACCACCAGCCCCGAGGGGCTGGTTCCGTTGGCAGACTTTGCAGACGCTTGGCGGAGCCTGACGAACATTTCTCCGCGGGTCCTGCGCACTGCCATAGATGGGTATCGACTGCAGTTCAAAACCCGCCCTCCAAATTCAACAGAAGAGAGGGGGTGGTTTGGACTGTGGTCCGCCCGGAGCAAGGTCCGGTGTTGGGACAGGAAGTTTGTACTCTGCTGAGGAAAGGGGCCGTGGAACGTGTCTCCCCCCCAGACAGAGACGCCGGTTCTACAGCCGGTACTTCATAGTCCCCAAGAAGGACGGAGGGCTGCGTGCCCTATTTTGGATCTGCGGGTTCTAACCGGTCTCTGAGGAGATTCAGGTTAAAGATGCTCATCATCCCCGCCACCGTG
>NW_025731018.1:0-651 GCF_021292245.1 Micropterus dolomieu
GGGGTAAGGGGGAGAGGCCAACACATTATCTGGCAAGCGCTGCTCCAACCACCAAAGGGCATGAAAGAGAGATCGGCATAAAGAGGGAGAAAGGGATGAGGGGTAAGGGGGAGAGGCCTACACATTATACTGCAAGCTCTGCTCCAACCACCAAAGGGCATGAAAGAGGGACCGCCATAAAGTGGGAGAAAGGGATGAGGGGTAAGGGGGAGAGACCAACACATTATCTGGCAAGTGCTGCTCCAACCACCAAAGGGCATGAAAGAGGGACCGCCATAAAGTGGGAGAAAGGGATGAGGGGTAAGGGGGAGAGGCCAACACATTATCTGGCAAGCGCTGCTCCAACCACCAAAGGGCATGAAAGAGAGATCGCCATAAAGGGGGAGAAAGGGATGAGGGGTAAGGGGGAGAGGCCTTCACATTATCTGGCAAGCGCTGCTCCAACCACCAAAGGGCATGAAAGAGAGACAGCCATAAAGGGGGGAAAGGGATGGGGGGTAAGGGGGAGAGGCCTACACATTATACTGCAAGCTCTGCTCCAACCACCAAAGGTCATGAAAGAGAGACAGTGATAAAGGGGGAGAAAGGGATGGCGGGTAAGGGGGAGAGGCCAACACATTATACTGCAAGCTCTGCTCCAACCACCAAAGG
>NW_025731019.1:0-642 GCF_021292245.1 Micropterus dolomieu
CCAAATCACAACAACAGTTATCTCACAGCACTTTTCATAAAGAGCAGGTCTAGACCGTACTCTGTGATGATATTTACAGAAGCCCAACAGTTCCCACCAAGAGCAGCACTAGGCGACAGAGGCAAGGAAAAACTTCCGCCTTCAGCGTTTACATACCGACCAACAATTCAACCGCTTTCAGCATTTACATACCGACCAACAATTCAACCGCTTTCAGCGTTTACATACCGACCAACAATTCAACCGCCTTCAGCGTTTACATACCGACCAACAATTCAACCCCTTTCAGCGTTTACATACCGACCAACAATTCAACCGCCTTCAGCGTTTACATACCGACCAACAATTCAACCGCCTTCAGCGTTTACATACCGACCAACAATTCAACCGCCTTCAGCGTTTACATACCGACCAACAATTCAACCGCCTTCAGCGTTTACATACCGACCAACAATTCAACCGCCTTCAGCGTTTACATACCGACCAACAATTCAACCGCCTTCAGCGTTTACATACCGACCAACAATTCAACCGCCTTCAGCGTTTACATACCGACCAACAATTCAACCGCCTTCAGCGTTTACATACCGACCAACAATTCAACCGCCTTCAGCGTTTACAAACCGACCAACAATTCAACCG
>NW_025731020.1:0-399 GCF_021292245.1 Micropterus dolomieu
AGTGACAATATATACTGATTCTGCATATGCATATAATGTATGTCATTTGTTTGGAGCAGTGTGGAAAGGTCGGGGGTTTAAGAAAACGGATGGTTCTCCGATACAACATCACGCACAAATAATAAAACTGTTGCATGCTATGATGAGGCCTAAAGAGATAGCGATAGCTAAGTGTGCAGCTCATAAAACAGATGTGTGCTGATGAAGCCGCAAAAGCTGTCACAGGAGCTGACAAATTGGGCAAGGTTTTTTGGGTCACTCATGGGGTGGACTTGGAAGACAAAATTACGCTTAAGGATGTGATTTTGATGCAGAAAGCTGCTTCTATGATTGATAAACAGTTATGGCTAGACCGAGGTGCTGTTAAGGATTCTACGGGTCTTTGGAGAAATCACGAGG